>NC_084578.2:20315000-20615000 GCF_033978685.3 Nerophis lumbriciformis | reverse complement strand
TTGGTACAACGTCCCAAGAATGTGATGTAGAGTGCATTCACACACTACATCACAACCGTGACACACGTTTACGTGACACGCACTGCATGGATGGGTAGGGCCTTTTCAAATTTTTAAAGTGTTTTCTTTTTTCATGGATTTCAATGACATTTACAAGTATTATTCAAACTCCATGATATTCACACAACCAAGAAAAAAAGATGTCAAACCGTAAGCAAGCAAACCAAGATCAGGTGGGGATGGTGATGGACATGTTTACTGTAATCGGGTTAAACTATCAATCATGGACACGGCAGAAAAGCACTCCGGACACACTAAATGACTTCCTTCTTAGCTCAAAAATGATATTTTAATTATTAAAACCATCCATCTATCCATTTTCTACCGCTTGTCCCTTACGGGTTCAAATGGTCTTTATTTGAACTTTTATAATTAAAAAGGTTAAAGTACCAATGATTGTCACACACACACGAGGTGTGGCAAAATTATTCTCTGCATTTGACCCATCACCCTTGATCACCCTCTGGGAGGTGAGGGGAGCAGTGAGCAGCAGCGGTGGCCGTGCCCGGGAATCATATTTGGTGATTTAACCCCCAATTCCAACCCTTGATGCTGAGTGCCAAGCAGGGAAGTAATGGGTCCCATTTTTATAATCTTTGGTATGACTCGGCCGGGGTTTGAACTCACAACCTACCGATCTCAGGGCGGACAATAATTGTTCATTTTTATTTGTGATAACAAGTAAAAAGCTCATGCACAAAATTATAAAAGACTTCAACGTGTGCCTACATTGTTTTGTGAATTCTACCGCCCAGTCAGGGGCCCTTGGAATATCCCCTACACTAAATAACACCCTACATAACACCCCTGTTTGGATTAGGAGTAATGTTAAAATCTCTTCTCGATCACAGGAACTACTTTACACTCATATAAAGTCGTAACAGCGGAACCAATGTTCGTTAATGGATATCATGCTGTAGTCATAAATAAAGTTACAAAGTCATATTTTACTCTAGTAAAAGATCCTCTATGTCGGAGGTGACCACACTTTTTCAGCAGGCGAGCTACTTTGAACCCTGCGGCTTATAAAATGGTGCGGCTAATTAATGGATTTTTCTTCACTGACGGCCCTAATGCAAATAGTTCAAAAAACAAACAAGCAAAGATAATGAGAAGGTGTTTTATTGTTTGTGATATGGCGCCATCTTTTGGACGAGTTCGCCCACTGCAGGTGCGGTAGGGCCCTTCTGTTTACACTGACCTTTCAACCGAAATTACAAGTGCTGTTCCGTCTTCTAGCTGGCCATAGCGTATCTACTTGTATGTATTCTTCATTTGTCACCCCAAGCAACGTTTGAAAGTTGTACAATATAACTAAAACAATTGAAACGTACAAAACCGTCCCATGTGTGATGTCTGTATTTTCATACTAATGTAATGTAACAAAGCTAGCGTCATTAGCATTAGCTATTATGCTAACGCGTTTAGCAGTGTCTCTGTTAGTATTATTAACATACAATATAATCATTTTTTAATTGTTTCACTTTCACAAATTCCTCAGTAAATTCAACAAAACGTCACCGTGGAGTTATTAAGTCTGTTTAGCTGATTGGAGCGCTAGCTTCCCCCCAAAACACCCTAAGTCCCGTGGCCCCTCCGAGGTTAAGGCCTGCCTGCCGGTTGTTTTTTTTCTTATTATTTTAGGTCTATTTTTTGGGGGGGGAAATTAACCAATATAACCTCCACAATCGAATGCTAGCTTGCGATCGACCTAATGGGAACCCCTGCTCTATGTGATAGGAGCTTACTGTGTTCAAGGACCTACTTTACAATTGTTACTCATGATCTTCTATATGAAATGAGTATTCTGATATTTTTAAGGACCGACAGTAAGTGATTCCCAGAGCCCAAAAAAAGTCTGCGGGCTATAGAGCGTTTTCTATTCGGGCTCCAGTACTATGGAATGCCCTCCCGGTAACAGTTAGAGATGCTACCTCAGTAGAAGCATTTAAGTCCCATCTTAAAACTCATTTGTATACTCTAGCCTTTGAATAGCCCTCTTTTTTTAGACCAGTTGATCTGCCGTTTCTTTTCTTTTCTCCTCTGCTCCCCCCTATCCCTGGTGGAAGGGGAGACACACAGGTCCGGTGGCCATGGATGGGGTGCTGGCTGTCCGGGGTCGGGACCCGGGGTGGACTGCTCGCCTGTGTATTGGTTGGGAACATCTCTGCGCTGCTGACCCGTCTCCGCTTGGGATGGTTTCCTGCTGACCCCACTGTGGACTGGACTCTTACTGTTATGCTGGATCCACTATGGACTGTACTCTCACAATATTATGTTAGACCCACTCGACATCCATTGCATTCGGTCTCCCCTAGAGGGGGGGGGGGTTACCCACATATGCAGTCCTCTCCAAGGTTTTTCATAGTCTATCACATCGACGTCCCACTGGGGTGAGTTTTTCCTTGCCCTTATGTGGGCTCTGTACCGAGGATGTCGTTGTGGCTTGTGCAGCCCTTTGAGACACTTGTGATTTAGGGCTATATAAATAAACATTGAATGATTGATTGATTGATTCCTAATATTCTCTATAGGACAAGCCCTCCAGCTTAACCGTAACCAGGATGGGACGTACAGTAGGAAGGGGATTGAAATGGCCCCATTAGTCACGTTTTTCCTGACATATGAAAGGTGACAAAATGGGACATTGTCCTTTTTACTTTAGCTGTTAGAGTGCAGTAGAATGTCCTAAAATGTGTTTTGTGGCAATTCCAACTTTAACCACAGCAACATTTGTTATGTAGAGTGTCATTTTCCATAATTTTCAGCAGACTGCATTGTAAAATGATTACCAACCCACCTTCCATTCACGCGAGATCCACCCAAGAATGGGGCCATACGAATCCTTTCCCTACTGTATAGTACACATACAAAATAATGACCAGCAGTTTCAAAGACAGGAGGTAGTGAGGTAAGGTGTTCCCGACATGTCCAGCTGAGATAAAGCTTTGGGCAGATCTTGGACAATGTCGCATACAGTAGGTGTTTTGAGAATGCTTGGTGTCCTCTGAGTGGGGCTCGAGGTGGTGGCCAGTGACAGGGAAGTTTGTGTTCTCAGAAAATAAAGTATTGTTGACCGGTCACTGTAAGATACCTTGTACCAAACACAAATCTATTGACCTATATAAACCTTGAGATGAATTATTTTTGATTGTACCTCAATGGACAAACATGGATCAGGACTGTTCCCGTTTCTAGCAATGATTACCTTTACATGCTCTAATTAGGTAGTTTTTTTGTATTTTCATGTGAAGTCCCAGTCTCCATGCATACTCTCTAATGGGTCTCAGACACGCGGGCCGCGTGTCTGAGACCCCCCCTCCGTGCGTCGGTTGAGGTGGGCGGGGTTGGGGGGTGCGGCGTTTGGTGGTAGCAGGGGTGTATATTGTAGCTGCAAGGTGTTCTGGGTATTTGTTCTGTTGTGTTTATGTTGTGTTACGGTGCGTATGTTCTCCCGAAATGTGTTTCTCATTCTTAATTGGTGTGGGTTCACAGTGTGGCGCATATTTGTAACAGTGTTAAAGTTGTTTATACAGCCACCCTCAGTGTGACCTGTATGGCTGTTGACCAAGTATGTCTACAGTCACTTACGTGTGTCTGCAGAAGCCTAATACAACATGTGACTGGGCCGGCACGCTGTTTGTAGGGTGAAAAAGCGGACGCGATGACAGGTTGTAGAGGACATTAAAGGCAGTGCTATCACGGCACGCCCTTATTATTATTGTCCGGGTGAAAATCGGGACAAATTCGGGAGAATGGTTGCCCCGGGAGATTGTCAGGAGGGGCACTGAAATTCGTGAGTCTCCCAGGAAAAATCGGGAGGGTTGGCAAGTATGTTGCTAGGGCGGGATAGCTATTCAAAGAAGGTGAATTCATTAAAAAGTGCATGCTAGATTTTTTTTTTAAACTTTTCTTGCGGCCCAGCCTCACCCAGTTTCTGCATCGAGGGGCCCCCAGGTAAATTGAGTTTGAGACCCCTGCTCTAATGCAACTATTGGTTGTACGCCATGTGCCTCGCGTACATTGGGTGGGTGCATTTTTACCCTCTAGCTCAGATGAATGTAGTGTTTTTCCAAGTTGAGCTCGGACATCACACTAAAACAAGCATCTTTGCGGCTCCTTCCAAGTCAATTGCCTCGCTCTTGTTGTATGTCTGTTCAGTGGCCTTGTGGTTAGAGTGCCCTGAGATTGGTAGGTCGTGAGTTCAAACCCCGGCCGAGTCATACTAAAGACTTGGCATCAAGGGTTGGAATTGGGAGATAAATCACCAAAATGATACCGGAGCGTGGCCACCGCTGCTGCTCACTGCTCCCCTCACCTCCCAGGGGGTGAAACATGGGGGTGGGTCGAATGCAGAGGGTAATTTCACCACACCTAGTGTGTGTGTGACCAATGTTCCCTCTAATTGTTCATGTGTCTGAGCAAACACAAAAACTCCCTGAGCAACATGTGAGCAACATCACACGTGGCAATACCAGCAGCACACCTGTCTCAAACCATCCATCCATCCATCCATTTACTACCGCTTATTCCCTTTTGGGGTCGCGGGGGGCGCTGGAGCCTATCTCAGCTACAATCGGGCGGAAGGCGGGGTACACCCTGGACAAGTCGCCACCTCATCGCAGGGCCAACACAGATAGACAGACAACATTCACACTCACATTCACACACTAGGGCCAATTTAGTGTTGCCAATCAACCTATCCCCAGGTGCATGTCTTTGGAGGTGGGAGGAAGCCGGAGTACCCGGAGGGAACCCACGCAGTCACGGGGAGAACATGCAAACTCTACACAGAAAGATCCCGAGGCCGGGTTTGAACTCACGACTACTCAGGACCTTCGTATTGTGAGGCAGACGCACTAACCCCTCATTCCCACCGTGCTGCCCTTATTTTGTGTTTGCCATATAAAAATTAAAAAGTAATTTTTGACAAAAATGGTGCAAAACAAACATAAAGAAATAACGAAAACCGACTGATAGTTCTCAACTTGATCTAGAGAGAAAAAATACATAAAGATTTATTTTTAACACTTTTATGAGTTAGGCCTTTTTGCATTCCCAATAATTTTATTTTTAACCTGTCATTTGTCAAAACATAATAATGAATTAAAATCTATGTCATGAATTATTGACCTTTTTCAGGCTCTAATTACTTCACATCAAATATTCCACTTACTTGACATCAAATATTTCACTTTGAAATATTTCGAGGGGAAAATATAGCATATTTTGTGTTTGCCATATAAAAAAACCCAGTTATTTTTGACAAAAAAGGCATAAAACAAACATGAAAAAATAACAAAAACCGACTGATAGTTCTCAACTTGATCTAGAAATATTTATTTTTTGCACTTTTATGAGTTGGGCCTTTTTGCATTCCCAATAATTTTATTTTTAACCTGTCATTTGTCAAAACATAATAATGAATTAAAATCTATGTCATGAATTATAGACCTTTTCCAGGCTCTAATTACTTCACATCAAATATTCCACTTACTTGACATCAAATATTTCACTTTGAAATATTTCGAGGGGAAAATATAGCATATTTTGTGTTTGCCATATAAAAAAACCCAGTTATTTTTGACAAAAAAGGCATAAAACAAACATGAAAAAATAACAAAAACCGACTGATAGTTCTCAACTTGATCTAGAAATATTTATTTTTTGCACTTTTATGAGTTGGGCCTTTTTGCATTCCCAATAATTTTATTTTTAACCTGTCATTTGTCAAAACATAATAATGAATTAAAATCTATGTCATGAATTATTGACCTTTTTCAGGCTCTAATTACTTCACATCAAATATGTCAGTTTGAAATATTTCGAGGGGAAAATATAGCATATTTTGTGTTTGCCATATAAAAAACCCCAGTTATTTTTGACAAAAAAGGCATAAAACAAACATGAAAAAATAACAAAAACCGACTGATAGTTCTCAACTTGATCTACAAATATTAATTTTTTGCACTTTTATGAGTTGGGCCTTTTTGCATTCCCACAAATTTTATTTTTAACCTGTCATTTGTCAAAACATAATAATGAATTAAAATCTATGTCATGAATTATTGACCTTTTTCAGGCTCTATATACTTCACATCAAATATTCCACTTACTTGACATCAAATATTTCACTTTGAAATATTTCGAGGGGAAAATATAGCATATTTTGTGTTTGCCATATAAAAAAACCCAGTTATTTTTGACAAAAAAGGCATAAAACAAACATGAAAAAATAACAAAAGCCGACTGATAGTTCTCAACTTGATCTAGAAATATTTATTTTTTGCACTTTTATGAGTTGGGCCTTTTTGCATTCCCAATAATTTTATTTTTAACCTGTCATTTGTCAAAACATAATAATGAATTAAAATCTATGTCATGAATTATTGACCTTTTTCAGGCTCTAATTACTTCACATCAAATATTTCACTTTGAAATATTTCGAGGGGAAAATATAGCATATTTTGTGTTTGCCATATAAAAAAACCCAGTTATTTTTGACAAAAAAGGCATAAAACAAACATGAAAAAATAACAAAAACCGACTGATAGTTCTCAACTTGATCTACAAATATTAATTTTTTTGCACTTTTATGAGTTGGGCCTTTTTGCATTCCCAATAATTTTATTTTTAACCTGTCATTTGTCAAAACATAATAATGAATTAAAATCTATGTCATGAATTATTGACCTTTTTCAGGCTCTAATTACTTGACATCAAATATTTCACTTTGAAATATTTCAAGGGGAAAATATAGCATATTTTGTGTTTGCCATATAAAAAAAACCCAGTTATTTTTGACAAAAAAGGCATAAAACAAACATGAAAACATAACAAAAACCGACTGATAGTTCTCAACTTGATCTACAAATATTTATTTTTTGCACTTTTATGAGTTGGGCCTTTTTGTATTCCCAATAATCCATCCATTTCCTACCGCTTGTCCCTTATGGCAGTGGTCCCCAACCACAGGGCCACGGCCCGGTACCGGTCTGTGGATCAATTAGTACCGGGCCGCACGAGAGGGACGATCAAAGGAAACGAAGGGAGGAGAATGACCAAGTGAGACATTGACAGAGGGGAGGGATGAAGCTATAGGTGGATATAAATTGAAAGACCTTCGTTTAGAAATCTGCCAGAGCTCCAGCTTCTCGTTCCTTCGTCTCCCTGGTGATGGAGACAGAGGAACAATCGGAGCTCTGCTTTCCACAACTCATCAACATCTCCTGCAGGAAGCCCATGTCTCATTGGTCTGACGGTGTTCTTTTGAGTGTTCTGCTGTATATCATCTGCGTCTTCACTGTGGTTCTCAACCTCCTGGTCATCATCTCTGTCTCCCACTTCAGGCACTTATTGACTGTTTTCAATGCTTAGCTGATGTATTATATAGTTTGTGTTAAAATGTGGCATTTGTACATCTGTGGTTATTCATCCATCATTCTCTTGATATGTCCTTTGAGTGTAATTGTCAAGATCTTCTCTAGCTTGTCTTTAACTGTGGTTTGTCTCCAGGCAGCTCCACACTCCCACCAACCTCCTCCTCCTCTCTCTTGCTGCCTCCGACCTTCTAGTTGGCATCCTGCTGTGGCCTGTCGAGATCTACTTGAAAACGTCCTGCTGGATCCTTAGTGATATTCTGTGTTCTTTGTATAATTTCTCAACTTTCATAGTAACGTCTGCCTCATTAGGAAACATGGTGCTGATATCAGCGGACCGCTACGTTGCTATTTGTGATCCTCTGCATTATAACACCAAAGTCACTGTGAAAAGAGTTCAACTTTGTGTTTGTCTTTGTTGGTTAGTTTCTCTCCTATACAGCAGCATCATTCTGAAGGATGAGCTAACTCATCCTGGGAAGTATAAATCATGTCATGGAGAGTGCATCATCTTTATTGACTATTATGCAGGAATTGTTGACGTTGTTGTGAGCTTCATCCTTCCTCTCAGCATCATCATCACTCTGTACATGAGAGTGTTTGTGGTTGCTGTGTCTCAGGCCCGAGCCATGCGCTCTCATGTTACATCAGTCAAAGTACAGCATTCGGTCACCGTAAGACCAAAGACATCCGAGTTGAAGGCAGCCAGGACTCTTGGTGTCCTGGTCCTGGTCTTCCTCATGTGTTTCTGTCCTTATTACACTGTCAGTCTCACAGGTGACCGCTTGATAAGTGCCATATTTGCAACACATGTGCTCAATGTGTACTATCTCAACTCCTGTTTGAACCCATTGATCTATGCCTGGTTTTATCCATGGTTTAGAAAAGCTGTTCGCCACATTTTCACCCTAGACATACTGTTGCCTGGCTCCTGGGGTGACAACATACTGTTGACTAATTGAATGTTCTTCCTGTTCTCTGTGTTGTTTCATCTTCAGAATGGAATACTCAACTGCTATGTAGAGTACTGATACTTATATTAAAATAAGAGTTTCAAGGTCTTTATGTCAGTTATTGAAAACAATGGATGTGTGTTTCTTGTATAAGACAATTAAGTCTGGCATTGTTTAAATCAGGGGTGTCAAACTCATTTTAGATCGGGGGCCACATGGAGAAAAATCTACCCCCAAGTGGGCCGGACTGGTAAAATCACGGCATGGTAACTTAAAAATAAAGACAACTTCAGATTGTTTTCTTTGTTTAAAAATTGAACAAGCACATTCTGAAAATGTACAAATCATAATGTTGTTGGGTTTTTTTTACACTTACATTTTGCGGTTTATAGTAGTGTACCTTTATTTGTCGTTATTTATGCTTTTTGAATTAATTATGCGATAATGTTCATCAGTCAACTCATTGGTTTTAATTTATTTTCAATCTATAAGGATAAAAATATGTTATTTATGTAGTTTGCTAATTTTCCTCGACTGAGCACCTCCAAGTCCGAGTCCATGGTTCTCGCCCGGAAAAGGGTGGAGTGCCATCTCCGGGTTGGGGAGGAGATCTTGCCCCAAGTGGAGGAGTTCAAGTACCTCGGAGTCTTGTTCACGAGTGAGGGAAGAGTGGATCGTGAGATCGACAGGCGGATCGGTGCGGCGTCTTCAGTAATGCGGACGCTGTATCGATCCGTTGTGGTGAAGAAGGAGCTGAGCCGGAAGGCAAAGCTCTCAATTTACCGGTCGATCTACGTTCCCATCCTCACCTATGGTCATGAGCTTTGGGTTATGACCGAAAGGACAAGATCACGGGTACAAGCGGCCGAAATGAGTTTCCTCCGCCGGGTGGCGGGGCTCTCCCTTAGAGATAGGGTGAGAAGCTCTGCCATCCGGGAGGAGCTCAAAGTAAAGCCGCGGCTCCTCCACATCGAGAGGAGCCAGATGAGGTGGTTCGGGCATCTGGTCAGGATGCCACCCGAACGCCTCCCTAGGGAGGTGTTTAGGGCACGTCCGACCGGTAGGAGGCCGCGGGGAAGACCCAGGACACGTTGGGAAGACTATGTCTCCCGGCTGGCCTGGGAACGCCTCGGGGTCCCACAGGAAGAGCTGGACGAAGTGGCTGGGGAGAGGGAAGTCTGGGCTTCCCTGCTTAGGCTGCTGCCCCTGCGACCCGACCTCGGATAAGCGGAAGAAGATGGATGGATGGATGGATGGATGGATGGATGGCTAATTTTCCTCGACTGGTGCACTAACATCACGTGGTTTATTTTGTACAAATGTAGCATCATCTACAAAGATACAAAGAATTGCTATTGCGACATCTAATGGACACATTTAGAAAAGCAGTTTCTTTCATTAAAAAATTTCGGCTCATTTTTGTACTTAGCAAACTCATCCTGCGGGCCGGATAAAACCTGTTCGAACCTGTTGGCGGGCCGGATCAGGCCGTACGTTTGACACCTCTGGTTTAGATAGATTTGTAATTCTGGTGTGTATTTTAATTCAACCTGAGGCCACATTGTTTTGCTGAGGTCAGAATATACTTTATTGTCATTGCTGCAGAACAATAAAAATCTATGATGGCCTGAAAGAGCAAAACACAGGAACATTTCAAGAAATGAATTAAAATTTCAGGAAACAAAACAAAAAAAAGGCGAAAAAAATAACACAATTGTCAAGACTTGGACTATGGCTAGGTTTGTTCTCCCGTGGTGCAAATGATTTGGACCAGACATGGCGTGAAGGTGAATACATTTTAATTCTAACTCAAAAAAATACAAAAAGGTATAAACAAAAGGCGCTCACAGCGGAGGTAAAACAACTTGGCTATGAAAACAAATACTTGCACGTGGGCAAAAAAACTAAGGACATGAACAAAAGTCTCTAAATGTGGCATGAATAGAAACAACTTACTTGGACATGGCATGAAGTGCGCAGAGGTAAACAAAGTGTGAAGCAGAGAGTCAGGGGTATGAAGAGCATAAATGCGGGATGTCACCAGAAAGACAAACTGAAAACAATGAACTTAAATACTACAGACATGATTAACGAAAACAGGTGCGTGACTCAAAACGTGAAACAGGTGCGTGACGTGACAGGTGAAAACTAATGGGTTGCTATGGTGACAAACAAGAGTGCACAATGAGTCCAAACATGGAAAAGGTGAAACTAATGGGTAATCATGGAAACAAGACAAGGGAGTGAAAAGCCAGAAACTAAAGAGTCCAATAACTAAACAAAACAAAACATGACTAAAACAAAACATGATTACACAGACATGACAACAATTCCAGAAACTAAAATAACAAAAGTCGTAATAACTTATAGTACAAAAAGTGATTGACTGTTAAGTCAACTAATAGCTTTATCCATGTCAGCGGAGTTATTTCCTCAAGTGCTAAATCATTCAACGAACACAATAAACATACACCAAGATTACAACACCTAGTCTATTGCACTAAAAAAAGATGAAAAAATAAAAGCAGCCGTATCAAACGGCTGACGCTGATTCTCATCAAGGACAACAAGGACACTTACCTTTTTTGTGTTTCAAACTAATATTTCTAAAAAAAAAGTCAGCACGTACAGTAGGGTTGTGAATCTTTGGGCAACACACGATTCGATTCGATTTTGGGCGTTACGATTTTATTCGGAATCGATTCTTGATTTAAAAATCTATACTTTTTTTAATAACATTGGATGCTAGTTTCATGATTAAGTACATTCCTCCATGAAATAGTCCTTTTTTTAAATTGTTATTTATTATTTGGATGGCAATTCATCCAAGTAATGGGAAACAAACTGTGGGATTTTGTCGCCACACACAAATAGATAAACAGCTCTGCTCAATTTCTATATTACTTAATAGAAAACTGGTTTTGTTCAATAAAATACTACCCAGACATTTAATAAAGTCAAAAACAAATAAGGCAACAAGAGAAGTATCCAACACTTCTCTTTTCTACAGTAAATCCCTGCAGCAAGATTTGGCCATCTGTATCAACAATATGATTTGCCTTAGTGGCTGGACAGGACAGATTGAAAAAAAAAAAAAAAAAAAAAAATTAAATTGATTTTTGATTTTTTTTAATCGATTAAGCATCGTTACAAGTAAGAATCACGAGTAAACTGAAAATTATTTTTTTAATGAATCTAGTGGGTAAAAACAAACTGCTCGTGTTAACTTGCTACTGGGGAGGAACATATGATGATCATGATCGGGTTGTTTACAGCAAATTAATGTTAATACGTTACACACCCATAGGGTTTTACAGCACAGAGAAATGAGGAAAGACACAGACTATGTAATCATGTACACTGGTTTAATATAAGAAAGAATATAGACATGTTTGACATCAAATAATGGTCCCAAATCTTAGATTTACAGGGAGTGATAACATTTTGAGTCATGGTTAATAATGGATTTGATCTTAACACAAATTATCAGTGACGTGCATGAGGTTGATGGCTGGTGAGGCACTGACTTCATCACAGTCAGATTTACAAACATATGAACCCTAAAGAGTATCTTATTCACCATTTGATTGGCAGCAGTTAACGGGTTATGTTTAAAAGCTCATACCAGCATTCTTCCCTGCTTGGCACTCAGCATCAAGGGTTGGAATTGGGGGTTAAATCACCGAAAATGATTCCCGGGCGCGGCACTGCTGCTGCCCACTGCTCCCCTCACCTACCAGAGGGTGAGCAAGGGGATGGGTCAAATGCAGAGGACAAATTTCACCACACCTAGTGTGTGTGTGACAATCATTGGTACTTTAACTTAACTTTAACTTTTCACGTACAAACTGTAGCACACAAAAAAGCACATTTAATAAAAAAAACTTTATTATGGTCTTACCTTTACTTATAATTGAAGTCCATGCGCCGCTCCTTCTGAACAAAAGCATCGATAACTTGTTTATAAAAGTCTTCCTTATCTTTCTTCAGTTTTAAAAGTCTCTCTGTCTCGATAGAGATCTTCCTTTAATTATTACCTCCTGCTTCGATTGAAAGTCCAGTTTAGAAAACAGTTTTATTTTAGATATGTAATCCTCCATGTTAATAGTCCAGGCGAGAGGAAAAAATAAACGATCGCTGCTAACTGTTGCTGCTTGTTGTCACTTATTCTGCAGCCGAGTAGTCTCAAGAATGATCGCTGGGATCACTAGCGCCCTCTACCACCATGAGGCGGGATTACCGCGAGTCTCAGCCAGTGCGTTTTCGCAGCCGTTTTATGATTGCTCAGCACAAGAAATACGTTACACACATACAGTTGTTGACCAAATACACTGTACATTATATACCTCAGCTAACTAAACTATGGAAATGTATAATATAATTCATAGAGCAATACGGTCTCACTGCACAGCAGGCCAGCAGTTAGCCGAGTCATTGCACAATCCATGGCGAGGCTCAACTGGCTGGTGACTCACCGCAAGTCTCTTCTCAGTATTTGAATGGCAAATGTGAAAATTCAGCGATTTTGAATAAAAATAATCTAAAACTGGTGAAGTTAAATGGAAAATAACTTTATAGTATAATCACTGGATACATATAACAATTACATTTTTTTTTTTTCTTTTTACATTTTTTTTCTTTTCTTGATGGCACGTGAGGCTCCGCCTCCCCTGCCTCCCCTGACTGCACGTCACTGCAAATAATGTACATAATATAGTCAATTATTCTAATTACAACAAATCAGTTTGCATAAATACACTGCAAATTATTTGCCACTTGCAAAGATTTAAAGTTTTATCCCTCGAAATGTCTCTAGTTTTAAGAGATATTCATTTATTTTTAGTCATTGATTTACATCAGAAATTTAATTTTAGCATGAATGAATTAATTTTACAATATGTCCTCTCAAGTTTAAAAATGCTAAAATTGAGAAAATAACTATGGCTTGCAATCACGACCCGAGAGACACCTCCGGGTTTCAGGCAATGATCGAGAGTTCAATTAGGCTACTGTTTATTCACCTAAAACAGTGCAGATTTGGGTGTATTTTCAAACGTTTAGAGACAAATATAAAGGGATCATGAAAAAAATATTTAAGATAGGATGGAGTGGATTTTTACACTCTTAAGAATATATATATTTATTTTTAAAGATTTAAACCATTTATCATCACCAAGACGTTAGTGCTTGCTACAACCTCACATCATTTATCACACACACTATTTATAAAATAAAATATTGAAGGCACATCATGTTTTTATTTCTGGAGGGATCCACAAATTAAACATAAATTGGTGAAAGACAAAGTTGGATTTATTCGTGCATCGCTAAGTATCGTATTTGATTGACATAACAAGTGCCGTGCTGCTGTGAACGTGACGCTAATGAGCAAAAGGACAAGTTTGTTTGAAGTTGATTTCCTGCTACAAATATTAGTCTTTCATCTGCAATTCATGTCTGCAGTTGTTTTTATGGTGTGAAGTTCATATTTAAGGCTCACTATGTAGCTATAGATTTCCCTGCTGTTCAGCAGTGTTTGCTAGCAATATCAAGATTCAGTGTATGCTGTTGAGCCTACGAGAGTTTTTTCCATCCATCAATCCATCCATCTTCTTCCGCTTATCCGAGGTCGGGTCACGGGGGCAGCAGCCTAAGCAGGGAAGCCCAGACTTTCCTCTCCCCAGCCACTTCGTCCAGCTCCTGCCGGGGGATCCCGAGGCATTCCCAGG
The DNA here is from genome assembly GCF_033978685.3 of Nerophis lumbriciformis. NCBI lineage: Eukaryota > Metazoa > Chordata > Actinopteri > Syngnathiformes > Syngnathidae > Nerophis > Nerophis lumbriciformis. The sequence continues at coordinate 20,600,879 of NC_084578.2, read as the reverse complement.
CCAGCCGGGAGACATAGTCTTCCCAATGTGTCCTGGGTCTTCCCCGTGACCTCCTACCGGTCGGACGTGCCCGAAACACCTCCCTCGGGAGGCGTTAGGGTGGCATCCTGATCAGATGCCCAAACCACCTCATCTGGCTCCTCTCGATGTGGAGGAGCAGCGGCTTTACTTTGAGCTCCTCCCGTATGACAGAGTTTCTCATCCTATCTCTAAGGGAGAGCCCCGCCACCCGGCGGAAGAAAGTAATTTCGGCCGCTTGTACCCGTGATCTTGTCCTTTCGGTCAAAACCCAAAGCTCATGACCATAGGTGAGGATGGGAATGTAGATCAACCGGTAAATTGAGAGCTTTGGCTTCCGGCTCAGCTCATTCTTCAACACAACGGATCAATACAGAGTCCGCATTACTGAAGACACCACACCGATCCGCCTGTCGATCTCACGATCCACTCTTCCCTCACTCATGAACAAGACTCCGAGGTACTTGAACTCCTCCACTTGGGGCAGGGTCTCCTCCCCAACCCGGAGATGGCACTCCACCCTTTTCCGGGCGAAAACCATGGACTCGGACTTGGAGGTGCTGATTCCCATCCCAGTCGCTTCACACTCGGCTGAGAACCGATCCAGTGAAAGCTGAGGATCTTGGCCAGATGAAGCCATCAGGACCACATCATATGCAAAAAGCAGAAACCTAATCCTGCAGCCACCAAACTGGATCCCCTCAACGCCCTGACTGTGCTTAGAAATTATTTCCATAAACGTTATGAACAGGTGACATGTAGTTTATTAATACTATTAAGGATATTTTCTTGCTGCAAACAAATATCACCAAAGACGCTATAATGTGGTCATCCGTGTCGAATAAAACACTTGGCTTTCCTGCACAACAACAACTAAGCTTTAGTTTCTGTTATGAAAATCAAGAAAGAAAATATGGTGGATTGGACCAACAATCACAATATTTATTACAAGGACTTAACATGACGTTAGTTAATTTGCACAACCAGGTCTTTGTAGTTATATTTAGGTTTAGCAATAATAAAATAACACAAACTAAAGCAATCTCTTGTTTTTTTCTTATGTTTAGTTCTGCTCTCAAACACTACTAATATAGTAGAGAATTAAGTTGATAACATCACAGCAAGTTTCTCAAACAAATGTTCAAAAAAACATTTTGCAAAGTGATCACTGCAGACACAAGCAGTCCGATGAAAGTGACATTTTTAGGAGCTATTTCCTTTGACGCACTTTAGTTTTTTCCTGACTTTATTAACTTTATGAGCCACTTCTTTTGGCACTCTATGAAAGCTCTTTCCTATCTCTCTATTTGAAACGACTGGAACACCCAAGAACAGAACAGAAATTCTGCATTTCTGCTCAAACTTTACACTCACTCTCACTTGTTTGAATGCTATGCTCAAGCTGCTTGACCATCATGTGAATTAACCTGCAAAGAAGAAACAGGGATGTGACATCACATGCAACCCAGCTATTTAAAGATTCTGCAACAACTCGATGTCTTTATATCTTATATTTTGTCAGCTCTTTTTCGCAGTGTACATTTTGGTGTCTTTTATTGTTTCGCTGTGCTTTAACTACATGGGTGTGTCAGGTATTGACACATTTGCTGTAAAATTGCTCCCAGGTAACAATTTGACAGAATTGACCAAATATAAGATAAAAAGACTAGATTTTTGGGGAAAAAAAATACCATTAACTTGTGAAATTGTCTATCCATGCAGCGAGTAAATTTTACTTGATAAAACATCCTAAATTAAGATTTGTATACCTAAAAATTAGCAGGACTTTTTAAGATAGAAATAAATATTTAATTCTGAAAACAAGCATTATTCAACTTGCAATTAGTTTTAAACACGAGGGTACATGTCTTTGCGTCACAGGTTTGATTACAGCTGCTTCAGACCTCACCCTCCCCACTTTTATATGTTACTATTCCATCTTATGTTCATGCGCAATCCCCGGGGGTCTTTTTTTTTGCGTGTCACGGCCCAGGCGCACTCCAATGTGCATTCATCTGTGCGCTGCGCCACACTGGCTGAAGAAGGCGGCTGCATTCAATCGCCAATCAGTCAGCAATCAACACACCTGCCGCTGATGAGCTCCCTGGGCTTCTTAAGCCAGTTCAAACCTGCGTTCTGGGCCATAAAGTAGCGACCTGTTCCAGTACAGTAAACTGACTTATCAAGCTCTATGCACACTCTCTCTCTCTCTGTGTTTCTCCCCCTCCGTGTTCATTTGTCTCGTGTCCCTTGTCGTCTTCCAGCAGCATTCCTCCGTTCCCGCGTCATGAGCAGTGTGTCTCGTCTCCCCGTATTCCCTCTGGTTCCCAGGCTGCCTCTTGGATCTCGACCTCCCTCCTGGACACGGACTTTGACGCCTCTCTCCTGAACCTTGACCTCACGCCTGCCTTGCCCCTCTTGGACTTCCGCACCTCGCTCAACACTCCCTACACGCGCATACACATTTTGGATTAGTTTTCCCACTCCATACTATTATATTTATATTAATAAATAGAGCTAACTATGTCCCTGCATTCTGTGACGTCTTCTTTCCCTTCTTTCACCTCATATGAAATATTTACCACAAACATATTCCTAACTGCTTCTTATTAGTCACTGACAGCTGGGATATGATGGCAAATTGTTTTTAAAAGGCAGGGTTACCGAGTTCGAATCCCGGGAAGAGTTGAATCAGAAAGCTTTATAAATATACTTGTTCTAATGATGTTAAAATTGTTCCTTGCATTAAAACAATGATTAGTGAGCAATGTATTTTCCATGAATTTGTTTTAGTCCAAAACATGTATCAAATTAAATTCAAGTGTGAAAAAAATGTAATGTGGGTGGGGTATTCGGTTTAGGAACCTTTACATAGCGCCAAAATGTCTCTGTGTGCGAACCATGTCTCGGTGTACGAACGCTTCATTCATTCATTCATTTGTTTTGCATGACATCACTTCCTGTTAATGCGGGCACGGCCATTTTGAAGAGGCGGGGCCCCGTATTTTACATCCTGTTTACATCCTGCACACACGGGCACGGCCATTTTGAAGAGCTTCGACGGTGAGCGTCATGTCTGTCGTGTTTATTTTTTCTACTTCTGTCGTACCTTGCACCGGTCAGAGCTGTGCCATTCTGTCTTAGAGATTCCTCTGTGTGATCAGATACGCTTTAAAAGTGTCCAAACTCTCACAGTCTTGCTGTACACTGCTTGACAACCCTTTTGAGCTAGCGTTTAGCTAGTTAGCCTCCAACTTGCGGCACCTTCAGTTCGAGGATTTTATCAGCAAAGGGGGATTTGTTCCGCAGCAAGTCGTTAATTTTGATGGGACCGAAAATATGCCAGTGTTAACTTTTATTACAGCAAAGGAAAAGGCACAACTGAGTCCGATGAAGGATCGCCTCACACTGCTAGTTTGTGCTAACGCTAGCAGTGACTAGGTGAAGTCATTGTTTTTTACTCTAAAACTCCCACAGTGTTCAACAATGACACAAATATTTGCAGATACAAAGTATAATAATTTTCCTTTTGTCTTTTTTTAATTTAAGCAACATGGTGGTTAACGTTTTTGAGTTCACCAAAGAGGCTTTTGTGTGTGTTTGCGTGTTGACATTTGAGATTGCAGTAATGTTGTGTTGTTTAGATAAAAAAATATTTTTGAGCCATTGCCCCCATAATATGTTAATAGACAGCATATACATCAGTGGTTCTTAACCTGGGTTCAATCGAACCATAGGGGTTCGGTGAGTCGGCCTCGTGGGTTCGGCGGAGCCTCCGCCACGGAGGTATAGACACATCCGAATTATCGTGTAAATAAAAACTTCTCCCTATCGGCGTATTATGGATACCCCCAAACAATGTTTCCTCTAATTTTCCATCTGATTTGCAGGTTTTTTGATTGTTTGATTGAAACTTTTACTAGCAGATTGCAAAGGAAGATAATACATTATATGAAACAGTACAGTTTACACAGTACAGTACATATTCCGTACATCTGACCACTAAATGGTAACACCCGAGTAAGTTTTTCAACTTGTTTAAGTCGAGGTCCACGTTAATCAATTCATGGTAATGTGTGTAAGGTGTGAAATTTGTTGTGAGTTCATGCACTGTGTTGGTTTTGTTGTTCGAACAAGGTGATGTTCATGCATGGTTCATTTTGTGCACCGGTTAAAAAACATAACTTTTTCTTGAATTAAAAAAAAAAACTAAATGAAGAAGGGTTCGGTGAATGCGCATATGAAACTGGTGGGGTTCGGTACCTCCAACAAGGTTAAGAACCACTGATATACATACACATGTACAAGTGACTTTTGTTGAGGCTAAACCAATTATTCATATTTACATTACTTACATTACTACATTTCTTATGGGGAACTCTGCTTCACGATACAAACTTTTCTGTTTTACGAACCATGTTCAAGAACCAATTAGCTTCATTAATCAAGGTTCCACTGTATTTCATTAATTGGGATGTGGGATTATTATACATTTTTTTAGCAATTACGGGAAAAAAAAATGTGGATTGTATTTGTTACTGTATTTAAGTTTGTAAGGATTTGTGTCTATGGTTATGATCTTAGTTTATCTTGAACATGCATACATAGTTATAGTGTTCCATAACAACATTAGGTTACATCAAATATTTAAAGTTCTTCCCTTCAACATGTTCAAAAAGGGTTGGGAAGAAGCAAAGCTTATTTAATGTTACCCCTCCTCTGTTTCACAGCACTTAAGACACTTTTGTCTGCTTCCTGTGCAATCTGTGAGATCAAGAAATAAATTAAGTTCACACAAACACTTTCTTACATTTATCAAACACTTTGAGTTTCTTAAACTGGCTCATGTCAGTACATCATTTAAAAAAATACTTTGTTAATCCATTCTATTGTATTGGACATTTTCTGATTAAGTATAGTCAAATAACATTGTCTTTAGTATTATTTTGAGAAGCTTGAGCATCTCAAAAGGCTTAGCTCGCATTCACAGCAGGTATGTAAGGGAAAAGGCGCAAAGTGACAGATGTGCCATTATTTTATACAATGCAAGTAGGAGGGAGGGAGTAACCTTTGACACTGAACAAATGAATGAGCAGATGCTGGGGACTTTGCATAACCTTCAAAGACTAGAGCATTGTACATTCGTACATAAAGTTCTCTCAAGGCTAAAGCATCATATGTTAGGTTTGATTCAAAGGCAGTCTGGTAAGTGTCAAGAGATGGAGAGTAGGTGGGTCACTTAGCGGTGGCAGGTAGCCAGTCATTAGGTTGTAGGCAGCGTAACACAAAAGAGACACAAAAGGACCATTGTCCTGCCACTGTATGTAAGAAGATCCGGCCAGCAAGATATGTGGAGCTGAGTCATGGAAGTATGCCAGTTGAATGGAGGACAAAGTGACGCTGGCAACCACATGGTTTTTATCATAATACATAGTGTGCACCTGCAGTTTAACAGTTAGCTCGTCCAAGAATATGTCAGCATAAGGTTCATCCGGATCTCGAGAAACGTGTGGTGCAGTGTAGTTTGGAGGTACTTTTAATTTGGAGGCTTTGGGTGTCCAAGAAAGACAGCAACCGTTGGCCATCTACGCTCACTCGTAGACGTACAACGGTGCAAGTGACTTCAGTTTAAGCATACTGGGCATCGGCAACGTGTCAGCGTTAGCTGAGCAATTGATCACACTACCATAATAAATTAACCCACGCATTGCAACGGTAATACGATATACCTAGTCCTTGTCCGGGTTGTCACCACCTCCAAAGTTATGGTACTCCCGTACACTAAAGTAATGTCCGATCATTACCTTATAAAATTTGCTGACTTATTGTCAACAAGCTACTAACAACCAGTGCTTTAGCAGCCGAAACATAAACGGTTCCGGTTCACCGTGCGTGACTGCTCGCTGACTGCTCGCTGTTTCGAGAAAGCTAAGTATTTTTCTATCTGTGTGCTTTTAATTGTTCTGCAGCTTTCTTTACTACTTCCTAAACATATTTAGTAGTACTATTTAACTTGCAATTCACCCGATCTCTGTCTCACCACCCCTCCCACAGCTAGCTAGCTGCTAGCTGCTAAGCTAACGAAGCTAGCGCGGAGAAAGGGGGCGCCGGTCGTGGGTCGGAAGGAAGCGACTCCCCGCACACCGTGACCACGACTTCCCAGAAGACAGCAGGAACTTCACTCGGTGACAGAAAACTCCCTGAGTATGACTTCCTGCGCTTCGTGCACCTTACTCACGGAGAGGCTGGCTCTGCTAGAGGGCCGTGTCCGCCAGTTAGAGCAGAGTAATCTCGTTACTTTAGATGTTGCGGACACATCTGCTATCGTTAGCTGTAGCGAGCTAACTAGCCCAGCCTGTAGTAGTCCTAAGCGGCCTACAAGCTACGGTGTACCGGTTGAGATGCATAATAGATTTAGCTCTTTAGCTAGTCCTACACCCCAGTCTACCGGGCACCACACCTTAGTCATAGGGGACTCCATCACCTGAAACCTAAAGCTTAGCAAACCAGCCACAATTAAGTGTATTCCCGGGGCCATAGCACCTGACATTGAAGCTAATCTTAGGGAGCTAACTCGCAACAGACCTAGTAAACACGTACGACAGGCTAATCGCACCACTAGTTATGCGAATATAGTTGTACACGTTGGCTCCAATGACACTAGAATGAGACAGTCAGAGATTACAAAGAGAAACATAGCCAGGACTTGTGATCTCGCTAGAAAGATGTCTAGGCATCGAGTAATTGTCTCTGGCCCCCTGCCTGCGAGAGGCAATGATGAGAGATATAGCAGATTAGTCTCGCTTAACAATTGGCTGGCTAGCTTCTGTAGACAACAGGGACTAACGTTTATTGATAATTGGCCCTCTTTCTGGAGCAAACCAGGCTTGCTGATGAGAGACGGCCTTCACCCTAACCAGGAAGGCGCCATCATCCTGCCTAAAAACATAGACTACTGTTTAAGTCACACTTGACTAACTACACTAGAGCAAGCCCGGTCACAGGCAATTACAGAGCCTGCTAGTCCGGGTGAGGAGTCAGTTAAGCTAGAACTAGCCAGCACTTAAGACACTTTTGTCTGCTTCCTGTGCAATCTGTGAGATCAAGAAATAAATTAAGTTCACACAAACACTTTCTTACATTTATCAAACACTTTGAGTTTCTTAAACTGGCTCATGTCAGTACATCATTTAAAAAAATACTTTGTTAATCCATTCTATTGTATTGGACATTTTCTGATTAAGTATAGTCAAATAACATTGTCTTTAGTATTATTTTGAGAAGCTTGAGCATCTCAAAAGGCTTAGCTCGCATTCACAGCAGGTATGTAAGGGAAAAGGCGCAAAGTGACAGATGTGCCATTATTTTATACAATGCAAGTAGGAGGGAGGGAGTAACCTTTGACACTGAACAAATGAATGAGCAGATGCTGGGGACTTTGCATAACCTTCAAAGACTAGAGCATTGTACATTCGTACATAAAGTTCTCTCAAGGCTAAAGCATCATATGTTAGGTTTGATTCAAAGACTAGAGGCAGAGTACGTTGACTAAAACAACGTCTAAATGTTATCCGCTGGCATATAAAGTTTTTGAATACATTTCCCCCCTTTGATTCCAAAGGAATCACAAAAAAAAAAAATACAAGAATGAAAACAATTACAAGTCACGTCCTTCAGTACTACCAGTGGGTAACAGCGGCGGAATGTGAGGGTTGGAAGGAGAGCACAATTCGTGTTTAGATGGCCGAGCTCTTTTGCGGCGACGTCGGCCAGTGCGACACCTTGTAGACTCGTCTACTTCTGGCCCTGTAACAAGGTTCTTTGTTTGGTGCAAAAGGGCTTGCTCCTCTATGACCTAGGACGAGAGGTTACTCGCACTTCATTCCTTGCACGTGTGTGCAATGTTCTTTTCCTGTGCTTGTCTTCGGGCCCATGCAACAGTCCTCCTTGCACAGGGTTTTGTGGGATGGGCCCTTGCACTTAACACACGGAACCGTCGTCAGCTGTGGGAATCGTTTCCAGTGAGTAGCGTTGACCCACGTAGCACGTTCCGCGACCTTGACTGTAGTGTGCATCGTCAGTTGAACCTTGAATGGCCCAAGCCAGCGTCTGAGCTTGAACTTCTTTGGGTATGAGTTCCAGATGAGGACCCAATCACTGGTTGTTGTGCAGAAGTCTGTTGGTGGTTCTGGGAAGCGCTTCTTGAACGCTCCTCCTGATGGCAGTAAAAGAGTAATTGGTTAGGTGCAAGCAATATTCAATTAACGCATCATCTCCCATGAAGGTCTGGAAGGATCCTCATAGCCTGGGACTCATTAGCACATTTGGTGGGGCATCAAACAAAATCTCAAATGGAGACAGGTTGCTTTGCCTGCGAACTCTCAACCAGGGGCAGGCATCATATTCAATTCATGCCTGTCTCACCACAGCATTTTGCTAATTTCTGTTTAATGTTGCCGTTTTCTCTCTACTGCCCCCTCGCAACTGTGGGTGGTAACTGCAGTGTTTTCTCAGATGGACATCTAAAGTGTCATTCATATTGGTCATTAATGTGTTTGCAAAATGGGGGCCATTGTCAGAGGATATCTTTTCCAGGATGTCCCACCGTGTAATTACCTCTCGCACCATTAGCTTTGCTACGTGTCAGCTGTCGCATCCTTTGTGGGGAATGCTTTGACCCACTGCAAAATGGAGGCCATTGTCAGAGGATATTTTTTCCAGGGTGTTCCACCGTGGAATTACCTCTCGCACTAGTAGCTTTGCTATGGTGTCAGCTGTCGCTTTCTTTGTGGGGAATGCTTTGACCCACTTGGACAACATGTTTACCAACACCAAGCAGTATTTCTTCCCTTTGTCTGGGTAGAGTTCCATGAAATCAATCATTAGATGTTGAAAGGGGAATTCAGGTTGGGGGTGGGTGGCTAATGGAGTCAGGGTTGGCAAAACTTGTCTGCGTATGCACAGAGCCATTTAGTGAACCTTATTATTTGGACCAGGGATTCGCAAACTGTGGTACGTGTATCACCAGGGGTACACCAAAGAATCAAATTTGTTTTAGTCAAACCAACATTGTATTTATGAGATGCCCACAGGTAGGCTTGTACCGTAGTTAACAGTGGGGATATGATGGCAGGAGCAAGCACTCGAGCCAGCGTTATGCAAATTTAATCATGCATGATGGCGACGGTCAGGAAAGCCTTAACATCTGTTGCAAAGGCAGTCTGGTAAGTGTCAAGAGATGGAGAGTAGGTGGGTCACTTAGCGGTGGCAGGTAGCCAGTCATTAGGTTGTAGGCAGCGTAACACAAAAGAGACACAAAAGGACCATTGTCCTGCCACTGTATGTAAGAAGATCCGGCCAGCAAGATATGTGGAGCTGAGTCATGGAAGTATGCCAGTTGAATGGAGGACAAAGTGACGCTGGCAACCACATGGTTTTTATCATAATACATAGTGTGCACCTGCAGTTTAACAGTTAGCTCGTCCAAGAATATGTCAGCATAAGGTTCATCCGGATCTCGAGAAACGTGTGGTGCAGTGTAGTTTGGAGGTACTTTTAATTTGGAGGCTTTGGGTGTCCAAGAAAGACAGCAACCGTTGGCCATCTACGCTCACTCGTAGACGTACAACGGTGCAAGTGACTTCAGTTTAAGCATACTGGGCATCGGCAACGTGTCAGCGTTAGCTGAGCAATTGATCACACTACCATAATAAATTAACCCACGCATTGCAACGGTAATACGATATACCTAGTCCTTGTCCGGGTTGTCACCACCTCCAAAGTTATGGTACTCCCGTACACTAAAGTAATGTCCGATCATTACCTTATAAAATTTGCTGACTTATTGTCAACAAGCTACTAACAACCAGTGCTTTAGCAGCCGAAACATAAACGGTTCCGGTTCACCGTGCGTGACTGCTCGCTGACTGCTCGCTGTTTCGAGAAAGCTAAGTATTTTTCTATCTGTGTGCTTTTAATTGTTCTGCAGCTTTCTTTACTACTTCCTAAACATATTTAGTAGTACTATTTAACTTGCAATTCACCCGATCTCTGTCTCACCACCCCTCCCACAGCTAGCTAGCTGCTAGCTGCTAAGCTAACGAAGCTAGCGCGGAGAAAGGGGGCGCCGGTCGTGGGTCGGAAGGAAGCGACTCCCCGCACACCGTGACCACGACTTCCCAGAAGACAGCAGGAACTTCACTCGGTGACAGAAAACTCCCTGAGTATGACTTCCTGCGCTTCGTGCACCTTACTCACGGAGAGGCTGGCTCTGCTAGAGGGCCGTGTCCGCCAGTTAGAGCAGAGTAATCTCGTTACTTTAGATGTTGCGGACACATCTGCTATCGTTAGCTGTAGCGAGCTAACTAGCCCAGCCTGTAGTAGTCCTAAGTGGCCTACAAGCTACGGTGTACCGGTTGAGATGCATAATAGATTTAGCTCTTTAGCTAGTCCTACACCCCAGTCTACCGGGCACCACACCTTAGTCATAGGGGACTCCATCACCTGAAACCTAAAGCTTAGCAAACCAGCCACAATTAAGTGTATTCCCGGGGCCATAGCACCTGACATTGAAGCTAATCTTAGGGAGCTAACTCGCAACAGACCTAGTAAACACGTACGACAGGCTAATCGCACCACTAGTTATGCGAATATAGTTGTACACGTTGGCTCCAATGACACTAGAATGAGACAGTCAGAGATTACAAAGAGAAACATAGCCAGGACTTGTGATCTCGCTAGAAAGATGTCTAGGCATCGAGTAATTGTCTCTGGCCCCCTGCCTGCGAGAGGCAATGATGAGAGATATAGCAGATTAGTCTCGCTTAACAATTGGCTGGCTAGCTTCTGTAGACAACAGGGACTAACGTTTATTGATAATTGGCCCTCTTTCTGGAGCAAACCAGGCTTGCTGATGAGAGACGGCCTTCACCCTAACCAGGAAGGCGCCATCATCCTGCCTAAAAACATAGACTACTGTTTAAGTCACACTTGACTAACTACACTAGAGCAAGCCCGGTCACAGGCAATTACAGAGCCTGCTAGTCCGGGTGAGGAGTCAGTTAAGCTAGAACTAGCCAGCGCCAGGCTGGATAATCCCTGTACGCATAGCAATTCTCTTAGAATAATACACAACTCACATAATGTTTTTTTCTGTTGTGACTGTGTCAGAGGTAGATATGCATTCTACTGAGGTGGCAAATTATGATGCGTTCAGTTTATCGCAGCACCAAGCAAACAATCTGAAAATTCCCATCATATCAATACCTAGATATGGTCGAAACTATTTAAAGTGCACCACGCATAATAAACGCAACATTATTAATATTGCTACTACGGATAATTTCAACAAAAACTCGTCAAAACAGCCAAATACTTATAATATGGGCTTTTTAAACATACGATCATTGTCTCCCAAAACGTTTTTAGTTAATGAGGTCATTAGAGACAACAATCTTAACGTCATTGGTCTTAGCGAAACCTGGCTCAAACCAGACAATTTTTTTGCGCTAAATGAGGCATCTCCTCTTAACTATACGAATGCACATATTGCCCCTCCCCTCAAAAGGGGTGGGGGACTCGCACTAATATACAATGAAAACTTTAACCTTACCCCTAACCTAAATAATAAATATAAATCGTTTGAGGTGCTTACTATGAAGTCTGTCACACCGCTGCCTCTCGACCTGGCTGTTATCTACTTCCCCCCAGGGCCCTACTCGGTCTTTATCAATGAATTCTCAGAGTTTGTTGCTGATCTAGTGAGGCACGCCGACAATATAATCATAATAGGGGACTTTAATATCCATATGAATACCCCATCGGACCCTCAGTGCGTGGCGCTCCAGACTATAATTGATAGCTGTGGTCTTACACAAATAATAAATGAACCCACGCATCGCAACGGCAATACAACAGTGCTGGTCAGGGGTGTCACTACCTCCAAAGTTATGGTACTCCCGTATACTAAAGTAATGTCCGATCATTACCTTATAAAATTCGAAGTTCTGACTCATTGTCAAAAAGCTAATAATAATAATAACTGCTATAGCAGCCGCAACATTAATGCTGCCACATCGATTCTTGCTGACCTACTGCCTTCGGTAATGGCACCATTCCCAAATTATGTCGGCTCTATTGATAACCTCACTAACAACTTTGACAATGCCCTGCGCGAAACCATGGATAGTATAGCACCGCTAAAACAAAAAAGGGGCCCCTAAACGGCGCACCCCATGGTTTACAGAAGAAACTAGAGCTCATAAATTATCATGTAGAAAGCTGGAACGCAAATGTCGCGCGACAAAGCTTGAGGTTTTCCATCAAGCATGGAGTGATAGTTTAATAATTTTTAAACGCATGCTTACCTTAGCTAAAGCTAAATATTACTCAAATCTCATCCGCCTCAACAAAAACGACCCTAAATTTTTGTTTAGAATAGTAGCATCGCTAACCCAACAAGGGACTCTTCCCAATAGCTCCACCCACTCGGCAGATGACTTTATGAATTTCTTTAATAAGAAAATTGAACTCATTAGAAAGGAGATTAAAGACAACGCATCCCAGCTACAACTGGGTTCTATTAACACAGATACGACTGTATATACGACCGATACTGCAATCCAAAATAGTCTCTGTCTTTTTGATGAAATAACATTAGAGGAACCATTACGGCGTGTAAGTGGGATAAAACATACAACATGTTTACTTGACCCACTTCCTGGGAAACTTATCAAGGAGCTTTTTGTATTATTAGGTCCATCAGTGCTAAATATTATAAACTTATCACTTTCCTCTGGCACTGTTCCCCTAGCATTCAAGAAAGCGGTTATTCATCCTCTGCTCAAAAGACCTAACCTCGATCCTGACCTCATGGTAAACTACCGACCGGTGTCCCACCTTCCGTTTATTTCGAAAATCCTCGAAAAAATTGTCGCACAGCAGCTAAATGAACACTTAGTGTCTAACAATCTCTGTGAACCTTTTCAATCCAGTTTCAGGGCAAATCACTCTACGGAGACAGCCCTCGCAAAAATGACTAATGATCTACTGCTAACAATGGATTCTGATGCGTCATCTATGTTGCTGCTTCTCGATCTTAGCGCTGCTTTCGATACCGTCGATCATAATATTTTATTAGAGCGTATCAAAACACGTATTGGTATGTCAGACTTAGCCTTGTCGTGGTTTAACTCTTATCTTACTGACAGGATGCAGTGCGTCTCCCATAATAATGTTGCCTCGGACTATGTTAAGGTAACGTGCGGAGTTCCTCAGGGTTCGGTTCTTGGCCCTGCACTCTGTAGAATTTACATGCTGCCGCTAGGCGACATCATACGCAAATACGGTGTTAGCTTTCACTGTTATGCTGATGACACCCAACTCTACATGCCCCTAAAGCTGACCAACACGCCGGATTGTAGTCAACTGGAGGCGTGTCTGAATGAGATTAAGCAATGGATGTCCGCTAACTTCTTGCAACTCAACGCCAAGAAAACGGAAATGCTGATTATCGGTCCTGCTGGACACCGACATTTGTTTAATAATACCACCTTAACATTTGACAACCAAACAAATTACGCAAGGCGACTCGGTAAAGAATCTGGGTATTATCTTCGACCCAACTCTCTCGTTTGAGTCACACTTTAAGAGTGTTACTAAAACGGCCTTCTTTTATCTCTGTAATATCGCTAAAATTCGTTCTATTTTATCCACTAGCGACGCTGAGATCATTATTCATGCGTTCGTTACGTCTCGTCTTGATTACTGTAACGTATTATTTTCGGGTCTCCCTATGTCTAGCATTAAAAGATTACAGTTGGTACAAAATGCGGCTGATAGACTTTTGACAAGAACAAGAAAACTTGATCATATTACGCCTATACTGGCTCACCTGCACTGGCTTCCTGTGCACTTAAGATGTGACTTTAAGGTTTTACTACTTACGTATAAAATACTACACGGTCTAGCTCCGTCCTATCTTGCCGATTGTATTGTGCCATATGTAAATAAATAAATGATAAATGGGTTGTACTTGTATAGCGCTTTTCTACCTTCAAGGTACTCAAAGCGCTTTGACACTACTTCCACATTTACCCATTCACACACACATTCACACACTGATGGAGGGAGCTGCCATGCAAGGCGCTAACCAGCACCACCCTTTTTAGACCAGTTGATCTGCCGTTTCTTTTCTTTTCTCCTCTGCTCCCCCCTATCCCTTGTGGAGGGGGAGACACACAGGTCCGGTGGCCATGGATGAAGTGCTGGCTGTCCAGAGATGAGACCCGAGTTGGACCGCTCGCCTGTGCATCGGTTGGGAACATCTCTGCGCCGCTGACCCGTCTCCGCTCGGGATGGTTTCCTGCTGACCCCACTATGGACTGAACTCTTACTATTATGTTGGATCCACTATGGACTGGACTCTCACAATATTATGTCAGACCCACTCGACATCCATTGCATTTGGTCTCCCCTGGGGGGGGGGGGGGTTACCCACATATGCGGTCCTCTCCAAGGTTTCTCATAGTCATTCACATCGACGTCCCACTGGGGTGAGTTTTTCCTTGCCCTTATGTGGGCTCTGTACCAAGGATGTCGTTGTGGCTTGTGCAGCCCTTTGAGACACTTGTGATTTAGGGCTATATAAATAAACATTGATTGATTGATTGATTGAAATGCTGTCAAAACCACGACTCTTGCTAGCCTACTGCCTTTGGTAATGGCGCGATTCCCAAACTATATGGGCTCTATCGATAACCTCACTAACAACTTTAATGATGCCCTGGGCAACGCTATTGATAGCATAGCACCGCTAAAGTTAAAAAAGGCCCTTAAAAGGCGTACCCCCAGTTTTACAGAAGAAACCATCCATCCATCCATTTTCTACCGCTTATCCCTTTTGGGGTCGCGGGGGATGCTGGAGCCTATCTCAGCTGCATTCGGGCGGAAGGCAGAGCTCTTAATTATCATGTAGAAAGCAGGAACACAAATGGCGTGCGACTAAACTTGGTTTTCCAACAAGCATGGATTGACAGTTTATTTTTTATTTAACCTTTATTTAACTAGGAAACAATTAAAAAACTATTTTTCAAAGGACTCCTGGCCAAGAGGCAGCAAAGTCACACATAAAATTACACTCACATTACACATTAAATTGACAGGATAGACATCAAGTAAAACAGGTACAGATAACTGAGGCTGCTTCAAATGCTCTTAGTTTAGATTTAAAAGCATTTAAGGATAAACATTCCGTCAGCTTCCAGTCTCTCTGTAGCATGTTCCAAGCACAAGGAGCTGCATGGACAAAAGCTTTTTTCCCCAGCTCAGTGCGAGCAAAAGGGACAGAGAACAACAGCTGATCGTTGAATCTCAGTGCATAGGAGTCTGTACTTCTCTGTGTAATTAATGTACAAATGTAATCGGCCAATAGTCCCAGAAATGCATTGTAAATATAATTGTACCAATGACACTGTCTCCTAGTGGACAGAGAAGGTCATCCCACCCGAGAGTAAAAGTCACAGTGGTGTGTCACGGCGCTACAGTTTGTGATGAACCTCAAATAAGCATGGTAAACTGAGTCGACCATCTGAAGACAGGAACGAGTAGAATTCATATAAAAAGATAATCTAGCACAGATGAAAATGTGGACAAGGCACTTTTTTACAGTAAAAGAAAAACATCTCTTATTACGGAAAATATTTTTAATAGAGATAGGCTCCAGCACCCCCCGCGACCCCAAAAGGGACAAGCGGTAGAACATGGATGGATGAATGGTTTGAAAGTGAAAGAGTCATCAATTTCAACACCAAGTTATTTATATTCATACACCACTTCTATGACATTCCTTCAAGAGTGGACACTACCGGGGGAGTTTGAGGCACCTTTATATGTTTGGAAAACAGCATTAAGTTTTGTCTTGTCAGCATTGAGAACCAGTTTTAAGTCAATAAGTGAATTCTGGACAGCGACAAAAGCAGGGAATTAACAGCCTGTTCAACAGATGATCCAGAGCAATAAATAATTGTATCGTCAGCATAAAAATGCATATTCGCATCAAAGAAATGTTGTTCGAGATCATTGATGTGTAAGATAAATAAGAGGGGCCCCAAAACAAATCCCCGAGGCACCTCTTTATGAACAGTGACAAATTCCGAACAAATGTCCTCAAATTTAATACACTGGGTCCTGTTTTCTAAATAATTTGAAAACCAAGCGGCGTATGTTCTGACAGTCCAATGAGAAACAGCCTGAGTTTTAAAATAGCGTGGTCTACAGTGTCAAATGCTTTGGAGAGATTTATAAAAAGTGAGGCACAGTACTGTTTTTTATCAAGCTCTCCAATGATGTAATTTACCACCTTCATCGTAGCAGTGATAGTGCTGTGCTGTTTCCTAAGCTAAGGTAAACACGCGCTTACCTTAGCTAAAACTAATTACTACTCCAATCTCATCCGCCACAAGAAAAACGATCCTAAATATTTGTTCAGTACAGTAGCATCGCTAACCCAACAAGGGACTTCCCCCTGTAGCTTCACCCACTCGGCTGATAACTTTATGAAATTCTTTAGTAAGAAAATGTAACTCATTAGAAAGGAGATTAAAGATAATGCGTCCCAGCTCCAACTGGGTTCTATTAACGCAGATAAGAATGTATGTATGACGGATATTTCCCACCAAAATAATGTTTCTTTTTCTGAAGAAAGAACATTACAGAAACTCCTGCGACATGTAAATGGGATAAAACAAACATGTTTACTTGAGCCACTTCCTGGGAAACTTATCAAGGAGCAGTTTTTAATATTAGGACCATCAGTGCTAAATATTATTAACTTACCATTTTCCTCTGGTACTGTTGCCCTCGCATTAAAAAAAGTGGTTATTCATCCTCTGCTCAAAAGACCTAACCTCGATCCTGACCTCATTAATGTTGTGTCGTTCGCGAACGATTCGTTCGAATGAACGAATCTTTTGAGTGAACGTACTGAACCGAATCACTTCATGAACTGATTCGTTCCTTTCTCAGTTCAGTTGAGCTCCGCCGCGACCATGCCGGTATGAGTGGAACTGGCGCATTCTGTGACTCACTGAACCCTCGACGTCGGCGAACGACGCAGACAGCTACTCATCATGGGGGCGGGGGGAGGGACTGAGCGAACGATTCGTTCACCGCGGATTAACGACATGAATCACTCAGTGAACGACAGAATCAGGACTCGCGAACCTACTGACACAGAGAACTGACTGTGTCGCGGAGGAGGACGTCACATTGAGGCTCTCGTTCAGTCACTGTGCGCGTCGTTCATTGGGTGCTGAGGGCTTGTGTCGTTCGCGAACTGACACACACCGAGATCTGCCGCTGGGGAAGCTGTTACTGACTGACTCGTGATTCGCCGAACTGCACACAGAACTGCTGCTGCAGAAGTGATTCAGGTTCACGTACTGAACCGTGCTGACTGTGGCGCTGTGTCAGACACTCACTGCCTGGTGTACTGCATGCACAGAGCTGTGTAGGGACTCGCGTTCACCCTATTTGCTGCTTCTCCCGCGAATGTCTGCACTGTACTGTACTACGCACGCCCCCGCCCCCTCTTCCTTTTTTTTTTTTTGCGGAGGTGGGGGTATTCGGTGAACTAATTTTTTGAACGACTCAATTTAAGGAACTGATTCTAGTGATTCAGTACAGTCAAAAGAACTGCCGATCCCATCACTAGACCTCATGGTAAACTATTGGCCGGCGTCCCACCTTCCCTTTAATCTCCAATAATCCTCAAAAAAATTGTTGCACAGCAGCGAAATGAACACTTAGCGTCTGCTCTGTGAACCCCTTTCAGTCCGGTTTCAGGGTAAATCACTCTACGGAGACAGCCCTAGCAAAAATGACTAATGATCTATTGCTAACGATGGATGCTGATGCGTCATCCATGTTGCTGCTACTTGATCTTAGCGCTGCTTTTGATACCGTCGATCATAAAATTCTATTAGAATGTATCAAAACATGTATTCGTATGTTGGACTTAGTCTTTTCTTGGTTTAACTCCTATCTTACTGACAGGATGCAGTGCGCCTCCCATAACAATGTGACCCCTGAGGATCGGAGTTCCACAGGGTTCAGTTCTTGGCCCTGCACTCTTCAGCATCTACATGTAGCCGCTAGGTTACATCATACGCAAATACGGTGTTAACTTTCACTCTAATGCTGATGACACCCAACTTTACATGCCCCTAAAGCTGACCAATACATCAGGTTGTAGTCACCTGGAGGCTTGTCAAAATAAAATAAAATAATGGATGTCGAGCAACTTTTTGCATCTTAACGCTAAGAAAACGTAAATGCTGATTATTGGTCCTGCTAGACACCAGCACCTATTTAATAAAACCACCTTAACATTTGACAACCAAACAATTACACAAAGGGACTCAGTAAAGAATCTTGTTATTATCTTCGACCCAACTCTCTCATTTGAGTCATACATTAAGAGTGTTACTAAAACAGCCTTCTTTCATGTCTGTAAAATCGCCAAAATCCGTCCCATTTTGTCCACCACCGACGCTGAGATCATTATTCATGCGTTCGTTACGTCTCGTCTCGATTACTGTAACATATTATTTTCAGGTCTCCCTATGTCTAGCATCAAAAGATTACAGTTGGTACAAAATGCGGCTGCTAGACTTTTGGCAAGAACAAGAACGTTTGATCATATTACGCCTTTACTGGCTCACCTGCACTGGCTTCCTGTGCACTTAAGATGCGACTTTAAGGTTTTACTACTTACGTATAAATACTAAAGGGTCTAGTTCCATCTTATCTTGCTGATTGTATTGTACCATATTTCCCGGCCAGAAAGCTGCGTTCAAAGAACTCCAGCTTATTAGTGATTCCCAGAGCCCAAAAGAAGTCTGCAAGCTTTAGAGCGTTTTCTATTCAGGCTCCAGTACTCTGGAATGCCCTGCCGGTAACTACCTCAGTAGAATCATTTAAGTCCCATCTTAAAACTCATTTGTACACTCTAGCCTTTACATAGACCCCTTTTTAGACCAGTTTATCTGCTGTCTGTCTTTTCTGCTCTGCCCCCTTCTCCTGCGTGGGGAGGTTATCAGGTGACCATGGATCAGCCTCCACAGATGAAGCGCTAGCTGTTTAAAGTCAAGACCAAGGATAGACCACTCCTCTTTGCATCAGTTGGTGACGTCTATGTGCTGCTGGCTTGTCTCCATTCAAGATGATCCCCTGCTGGCCTCCCAACGGACTGGACTTTCACATGAAGTCGGGACTTTACTTATCATGCCTAGAACATTTATTTATTTTACTCGGTCAATGTTCACACACTGGAAAGAAATGACCTCTTAAAAAGATTAAAACAAAAAAATATGTATTGCAACTTATTATTTTGTTGTAATGAACAAATCAAAATTGTCTTGGTAAGATTTCTAGAAATAATTAAACTTAAATGTAAGCTTTAAAAACTTGAAAGTGATCATGAAATTAGCAATTAAAACTTATTATTAGCTAATCTTACTAGTATTGTGAAGATGTGTGTCTTATAACAAACATGTGATGCTCAAAAGTATTATTTTTGTCCTCAGAAGACTTATTGCTTAAAAATAAATTCTTATGTCTGACTGAAAAATTACTATTCAAAGGATTGTGATTTGCATTAAGTTTGTTTAAATATTTTGACTTGAAATTAGAAACATATACTTGGTGAGATTTTAATTTTTACAGTGCACCCTCTATTTCTATTTGTGTTTGAGTTTATTTTCTGTTATCAAATAGCAAAAGCATTTAGTTTTATTAGGTTCGAGAATTCTCGGTCATTATCAAATAACCTTTTTGAGTTTAAAATTTGTCCTGTTACTGTTTTCACTACCATCATGTGTGTATGTATGTATAAACTATATATTTATATATATATATATATATATATATATATATATATATATATAAATAATAAATGACATGTGTAAATAATCCAAACTATGTATGTGGTGTGCGACTATGTGTGGAAATTAACTGTAGTGTGTTACCAGAAGTGTTGAGCGAGAGGCGGAAGTCCAAGAGGGGCAGGCTGGCTTGGAAGTCCGTGAGAACAGGCAGGAAGTCGGCGGCAATAGCGAGGCGTCAAAGTCTGTGTCCAGGCGGGTGGTCGAGATCCAAAAGGGGCAGCCAAAGAACCAGAGGGGAACACAGGGAGATGAGACACACAGCTCGTAATGCGGGAACGGAGGAAAACCGCAGGATCGACAAGGAAACACGAGACAAATGAAACACGACAGGAAAGGAACACAAAGAGAGCATAGAGATTGAATGAGGGCTTACTGTACGGGAACAGATTGCTACGTTCTGGCCCAGGATAGCAGGTTGCGCTGGCTTAAGAAGGTAGGTCTTCTCATCAGCGACAGGTGTGTTGATTGCTGATGATTGAATGCAGCCGCTTGCTGCAGCCGTAGTAGCGCGCGCTTGGCGCGCTCCTGGAGGTGCGCTCAGCGCAGTGCACAGATGAATGCGCACTATTATGCGCCCGGGCCGTGACTGTTATAAGCAGTGTTGGGACTAACGCGTTACTTTGTAACGCGTTACTGTAACGCCGTTAGTTTCGGCGGTAACTAGTAATCTAACGCGTTATTTTTTATATTCAGTAACTCAGTTACCGTTACTACATGATGCGTTACTGCGTTATTTTACGTTACTTTTTATGTAGTATAAAGTGTGTTTTATCGGAGCGCTGCTGTGTCATCGTTCTGATTCTTCTTGTGTCACAAGCCGGAGAAGAGAGAGAGACATGCGCTCTGTGTGGGTGTGTGTGAGGGTGGGTGTGAGTGTGGGGAGGGGGGGGCGTGTCTGATCATGGCGGAGCCAGAAGTCGAGTTTGCTAACATGGAGACATTTTCACTACTTTTCTTTTGTCGAGCACAAAGAAAAGAACATTTTAGTTAAATGTAAATTGTGCTTTGGATCAAAGATCCCATCTACTGCCCAAAACAGCAATTCAAATCTGCTGAAACAAGCTACATAAGCAACATGCTTCGACGAAGCTAGTAAAGAGAGATAGAGACTCCAATGACACTTCATCTCCACCACCACCACTTAAGGATTAAGTTTGCCTCTGCTCATCATTCACCGCTGAAGGTACACACACTCTGTCAATCAATGTTCCCTCTAATTTTTCATGTGTGTGAGCAAACGCAAAAAGTCCCTGAGCATGAGTGGAGCCCATGTGAGCAACATCAGACGTGCACACTGTGGCTACACCAGCAGCACACCTGTCCCAAACCTGACTAAATAACAACTTCAATCTCCATCCATCCATCCATTTTCTACCGCTTGTCCCTTTCGGGGTCGCTGGAGCCTATCTCAGCTGCATTCGGGCGGAAGGCAGTGTACACCCTGGACAAGTCCCCACCTCATCACAGGGCCAACACAGATAGACAGACAACATTCTCTTATTATTATAATCAAATGACACACATACACACAGTCATTTCCATTTCTAATATAAGTGTTTCGGCCCACTTACAATGACAATAGCAACAAATATTGCTTTTCATGAACTATGTACTTGTATTGTTTGTCTGGGTGGAGGTCCTGCTTTAGAAATCATTTGTACCCTTTCAGACATTGCATTTAGTTCCCATTAAAACATCCACATGTTGCACAATGAGATGTAAGCAGGGGATCATGTGTACATTCCTGCAACTTCCTGTTTGTTAAAAATATATGTTTATTAGTATTTATTTAATATACTAACAGCATTTAGTGATTAATATTTATAAATTAAGATTCCTAATAAATGACACTAGAGTAAGCACACATTTGATTGGTAAATCATAGTGTAACGACCTGGTATTACACTTTATGTGTGGTGTTGGAGTTGTCCGACTTTTTGTGTGGCTCTAAACGCATCACTGGCTAAGTGCCATATGTGCAAGTGTTGGCGCACGTGAGAAAGAGCGAGTGGCTGCTGTTGATATAACAAAGTTGCTTTTGGTCTGGTTTGTACTGCAGAAAATGACCACTTTTGCTAGATATCATTTTTTTTACTAATGTTTTGGTGATGTGTTTATGGCCGACAATAAAGAGTTTTGCTCAGTAAAGTGATGGATGGAATTCATGTTCCCAAAGCGTCTCGACAGACGTTACAATATTTGAACAATGATGACGAAAACGGTTTTCTCTGTCGTGTCCGTGTCGTGTCGAAAATTGTTATGCGCTTATTTTTTTATTTGATTTTGTGCATGGCATAGATTTGCCGTGCGCAGAGGACGCTTGAGCAGTGCGCAACTGCACAGGCGCGCTCCTGAGAGGGAACGTTGCTGTCAATTCTCTTATATACTCTTTCATTCTGGACTTCTAGAGTGTTTGATTATCACATCACTCTAAATGTATAGACTATAAAGTTCACAAACATAAAGAGGGATCCTAGTGGGCCAGGCCAATCTTTCCTTATCTCTAAACTAAAACTGGGGAAATGTGTAGAGTGTTCTGGGCTTCAGACATGATTTTGTATCAGAATTACTTGAGGAAGAAAATGCCTGGTTAGGCTTTGTGTATGTAGTGTGTGCCTTTCTTGCTTTACATCTATGCTGTTATTATGCTGTTTGTTACTTATGTATGTTATGTTGCAGCTATTTAAAATAGTTTTGTCAATTTGTTCTGGACAGAAACAAATTGGCCTTTGTAACATATCTTTGTCTTTGTGTGTTGTATGTAGACCACATTGCTTAGCAGAGATCAGTGATGCAAATGCATGTCAAGTTGCTCAACAGATTGTATTATTCTCCAGTGCAATAACAGTACTGAAATGAAGGCTAAAAGGGCATTAATGGGAGCTTTAAAAAAAAAAAATTGAAGAAAAAAAGAAGTAACTAAATAGTTACTTTTCACAGTAACGCATTACTTTTTGGTGTAAGTAACTGAGTTACTTTTGAAATGAAGTAACTAGTAACTGTAACTAGTTACTGCTTTTCCGTAACTAACCCAACACTGGTTATAAGTACCTCATTTTCTGGACAATAAGCCGCTACTTTTTACCCAAGCTTTGAACCCCGCAGTTTATACAAAGGTGCAACTAATCTATGGACTTTTCTTTGCTAACGTCCATATTGTTTTATATACAGCAAACTTACATAGTAGTAACACCGACACAGAGACTAAAAAGGTGTGTCATTGTTTATGATACGGCGCCTTCTTTTGGACAAATTTGCTTACTGCAGGTGCCTCTGGTTGAAAGTCTCGAGTAATTCCTTATGTTTCGTGCCTTGAACCAGAAGTACAAGTGCTGTTCCGTCTACTCATCGTCCATAGCATTTCTACTCGTATGGGTTCCTCATTCATCACTTCAAGCAATGTTTGAAAGTTTTAAAATATAACTAAAACAATGCATACCATGTAAATTGTCACATGTTTGACAGTGTGTGTTTTCATGCATACATATACATGCTATTAGCATGAACTAATATGTTAACACATTTACAAGTGTCTGTGGCAATGGCATTTTTCAGTAAAATTACCAAAACCTCATGGTTGAGTTATTTAGTCCATGACAATGACTTTCTGTTTTGTTTGATCAGCTGTTTTACTGCCGTGTTATAGGCACCATTTGGAAACAGTTAAGGTAACATTAACAAATGTTTTCTCTGTAAATATCTTATTTCATTTATATACTATGCTACTAATATTTGGAGAAAAAAAAAAGTTATTCTAAAATTTAGTGGGTGCGGCTTGTATACCAATATCCAGAAAGTACAGTGATAGTGTCAAATGCTTTTGTCCAGTCCATAAACACTCTGGCATTATACTGCATTGGTAATGTATTCTCTTTTTCCGATTAGTGCAATCAATTTTGAAATGTTAGCTCTGTATTAACGTAAGACAAATACACAGTGAGATTTTGATTCTGGTTGCAGGCCAAAAACATCAATAAGTACATTTCTCATTTTTATCAAATGTAAAAATGAAGTTGTTTTTTTTCTTTGCTGTTGACCACCATTTACAAACCAAGCAAATAATTACAATGTTTAATATTCATAAAGCATGTTCATCATGACACTTTACCTTAAGAAACATTGACCAATAAGGTTAACTTGTGGGAGGTACAAGGGGTCAGATCTTCGCTCTTGAAGACATAAATGGGACGTATAACAGAGGCTTAGAGAGAAAGCTGTCAGAGCTCCAGCTTCTCGTCGTGATGGAGAATGAGGACCAACCAGAGCTCTGCTTTCCACAACTCATCAACATCTCCTGCAAGAAGCTAAAGTCTTATGAGTCAGAAGGTGTTTTTTTGAGTGTTCTGCTGCCCATCATCTGCATCTTCACTGTGGTTCTCAACCTGCTGGTCATCATCTCAATCTCCCATTTCAGGCACTTATTCTTTTCCAAGGCTCACAGCAACATTTTTCTAATGTGTCGTGAGTAGTGTGTGTGACATTTATACTCTGGCGTTGTGCATATCCCAATTAAGTTATCTTGTTAGATTTCTTTAGTCCACTAAGGACATATGTTGTCTTCTTTATTTCGTCCTTGTTTCCAGGCAGCTCCACACTCCCACCAACCTTCTTCTCCTCTCTCTCGCTGTCTCTGACTTTCTGGTGGGCCTCCTGGTGATGCCTGGAGAGATCTACTTGGAAGCATCCTGCTGGGCCTTTGGTGATGTTCTGTGCTTGTTGTATAACTATATATCCTTCATTGTGACGTCTGTTTCAGTGGGAAACATGGTATTGATATCAGCCGACCGTTATGTGGCTATTTGTGATCCTCTGCATTATAACACCAAAGTAACTGTAAAAAGAGTTCAACTTTGCGTTTGTCTTTGTTGGTTCTTTGCTCTCCTCCTGTGTAGCATCATTTTGAAGGATCAACTGGCTCATCCGCAAACGATTAGTTCCTGCTTTGGAGAGTGTGTCATTAATATTGACCTTGGAGGAGGGATTCTTGACCTTATTGTGACCTTTATCCTTCCTCTCGCCATCATCATCACTCTGTACATGAGAGTGTTTGTGGTTGCTGTGTCTCAGGCCCGAGCCATGCGCTCTCATGTTACATCACTCAAACCACTTTCAGTCTCTGGAAGAGCAAAGAAATCTGAATTAAAGGCCGCCAGGACTCTCGGTGTCCTTGTCCTTGTCTTCCTCATGTGTTTCTGTCCATTTTACATTTTTTCTCTGGCAAATTCAACCTTTTCCTCATCTGCAAAGTACGTTCAGTATCTGTTCGACGTCAACTCTTGTTTCAACCCGCTGATATACGCTTTGTTTTATCCCTGGTTTAGAAAAGCTGTCATACACATTGTCACGCTGCACATATTGCAGCCTGGCTCCCGTGGGGATAACATAATGTAGGTGCACAAGGTGTTTTTTTTCATTTATTTAACAGAACTGACCTGTTTGACACAGCTTGCATTACAGCTTGTACATTATGTTCCTAAAATGCTTACATGTTCATGAACTTTAAGAGCATTTTGCTGTACTGTCTTCTTCTGTACATACTGTAGACGTGTTATTAAAAATGTATAGTGAAGTTTCAACCCTAATTTACATTTTTAACGCTGTGAATAAGATTTATTGGCAATAATATTATATGTTAGAGCATTGTTTGAGTGTGCCACAGTGATTTCCTTGAAAATCAAATAACTAAATGACATTTACAATAAGGTCAATGTTTTTTACTGTTAACAACAGAGATAAATATATTTTCATGATTTTTTACAAATAAACATAACAAACATAAAATAATAGTGTTGTGTGTCCGAATATACTTACCATAATTTGACTGCCAAGAAAACTACTGTTTTTAAAAATGTTTATGGTAGACCGTAAGCATAAGGAATCACTCACCTCTTTGAACAAACCAGACAATTGCTTAACCTCCAGTAAGGATCATGATCAATATTTTTATCCATATGTCTATAATCTAAGGCACATTTACAAAACATGTTTACCAATGAAAGAGTACATGTTTGCGAAAAAAAAGAGGTGTGTTAGGGATTAACTTGCTCCAAACTTTCCTATGTTATTTACAAAAAGAACAATAATAGTAATTATTATTATTATTATTATTATTAGTTGTAAAAAAAAATACTCAATCATTAAATAAAAAAATGTCACCACTTGAAAAATGTGTAATAGATATTAACAGGTGTGCTAAACATGACCATCTGCTCAACCCGATTGTTTTGCACTCATTAAGAATCCAATTCAATACAGAATAGGGCCCCAAGTCGTAATGAATGCAACATTTGTATATTTTGACACTTTGAGTTCCCCAAGAGCATGTTAAAGACAAGGTTTGCATAAAGGGGCCCTATCATGCAAAACCAACTTTTCTTACCACTTGGTACTTGTTTTTGTGTATTTGGGAAATGCTATAAGTCCCAAAAATGTGTAATCAAACATGAAGGCATGGCAGATATTTGAAATATATGTTTAAAATCCAAACGAGCCATTTGGAGTTTGAGACGTATGTGACATATTTTGCCTTAATGACGTCAGCGGCTATTTCCACATTTGGTAGAGCAGGGGTGTCAAACTCATTTAGCTCAGGGGCCACATGGAGGGAAATCTATTCCAACGTGTGCCGGACTGGTAAGATCACATTCTGAAAATGTACGTCCTTCCATCCATCCATTTTCTACCGCCTGTTCGTTTTGGGTTCACGGGGGGTGCTGGAGCCTATCTCAGCTGCATTCGGGCGGAAGGCGGGGTACACCCTGGACATGTCGCCACCTCATCGCAGGGCCAACACAGATAGACAGACAACATTTACACTCACATTCACACACTAGGGCCAATTTAGTATTAAAAATAATCCTTCAAATGGAAACCAACATGTTACGTACGGCGGGAGAAGGAGACGACACAACAGTAGGGATCAATTCAATAGGTTTATTGAACCTGATAATATGTTGGGGTGTGTATGCTACTCTAAGTGAATGGTGCAAGACGATGTGAAGAATTAGCAATGTGAATGTTACCAGAGGTTGTTGTTTGTGTGTGTTGGATGAATCCTTCAACAGTCCAGAGGAGCAAGGCAAGAAGACAGTCCGTGGGCAAGCGAGAGGTCAGGGGCTGGAAAGAGGCGACCAGGTCCGTGTCCAAGTGGGGGTCGAGGATCGAGGGAAGCAGTTCAAAATCCGGTGGGAAATCGAGACGCACAGCTCGATCACAGGATACTGAGGGAATACTGCGGTGGACACAGAGGACATAGGACACGGGCAGAGGGAAAGCACAGAGGTACGAGGAGGGAAGCCAGAAACGGGATGCTTAATACAAGAGTGAACTACGTTTCGGCACTGGATCTACGGGTCCGCTGGTCTTTATTCCGTCTGCCCTCATCAGACCCAGGTGCGTAGATTGCTGATTGCCTGCAGCCGTGCAGGGGCGTGGCCGCGAAGCAGAGGCGTGTTCCGGCGCGCTCATAGCGGAGCTGTCATGAGGGATTGCACATGCGTCGTGACAGTACCCCCCTCCTTAGGCGAGGCTCCTAACGAGCGACGGGGAGCATCGAAGTTGGCCCGGTAGAAGTCCTCTAAAAGTGAGGCGTCGGCAAGGTAGGAGGCCGGCACCCAAGATCTGTCTTCTGGTCCATACCCCTCCCAGTCGACCAGATATACCAACCCCCTACCCAGGAGGTAATCAAAACGACTGAAAAACTGTGACCATCGAGCCTGGCGGTTGTTCAGTCTCCTAGCTGAGCGAATATAGAGCAGGTTGCTGTGGTCCGTCAGAATCTGGAACTAATGGCTGGCCCCCTCCAGCCAGTGCTTCCATTCTGCCAAGGCCTCATGGAAAGCCAGTAGCTCTCTATTGCCTGCATCGTAGTTCCGCTCAGCCGGAGAAAGTCGCCTGGAGAAAAAGGCACAGGGGTGAATTAGATTGTCAGCCCTGGATTGTTGGGAGAGTACAGCACCAATCCCCGAGTCTGAAGCATCCACCTCCACAATAAAGAGGCAGTCCAAGTCGGGATGGATGAGGACAGGGGTGGAGTTGAAGCTCTCCTTGAGTCCTTTAAATGACTCCCTGGCCTGCTGGGTCCACTGAAAGGAGACACTAGTAGATGTGAGTTCATGGAGTGGTGCTGCTACTTTGCTGAAGTCCTGAATAAACCTTCGGTAGAACCCGGCAAATCCAAGGAACCTCCTTAATTCCGTCCTAGTGGAGGGCTGTGGCCATGCCAATACCGGCTCTACTTTCTTGGGGTCAGCTCTGATGTGACCTCTCTCGACCACAAATCCCCAAAAACCCCACTGAAGGTGTGTGGAATTCGCATTTTTCAGCCTTCACGAAAAGATGATTCTCCAACAGGCGCTGCAGGACGAGACAGACGTGTTGATGGTGCTACGAGAGAAGATCAATAAGTCATCAAGATATACAACAAAATGATCGAGCATGTCCCTCAAAATGTCGTTCACAAGTGCTTGGTAGACAGCTGGGGCGTTGGTGAGCCCAAAAGGCATCACCCGATACTCAAAATGTCCCAAGTGCATGTTGAATGCTGTCTTCCATTCGTCGCCCTGCTTGATCCGCACCAGGTGACAGGCGTTCCGTAGGTCCAATTTAGTGAAGATGGTGGCTAGTGCGAGTGGTTTGAAGGAATAACTCAGGAGAGGCACAGGGTACTTATTCTTTATGGTGATGTTGTTAAGTTGTCGGTAGTCGATGCAAGGTCTTAATGAGCTGTCCTTTTTGTTCACAAAAAGGAATCCTGCTGCCAGTGGAGACTTGGACGGGGTGATGATTCCAGAGGCGAGAGACTCAGCAATATAATCATTCATGGCTTTTTTCTCGGGGAGTGACAGATTGTACAAACGGCTGGACGGCAGGACTGCGTTGGGCAGCAATTCGAGGGCGCAGTCATAGGGTCTGTGTGTGGGAAGGGATAGAGCGCGTTCCTTGCTGAAGACTGCAGCAAGATTGTGGTAGACAGCAGGTATATGGGTGAGATCAGCGGGCTGATCGAGGGAATTGCAGATTTGAGACAGTGAGCGTGGCATGGGTGCTCCAGGCCAAGATCTTGCCCGTGGTTCATGATTCGTGTGGGACGTGCTGATGCGGCCAAGATCTCCAGAGGACTAGTGGATCGACTGGGGCGTCAAGCACTGTCAGTTTCAAACACCGAACTATCTATTACACAAGACAAGAAGAAGGAATCAGGCAGAGACAGAGTTAAATTTTGCTCATGAGGAGAAACGTATTGTGCTGCACACTCAGTTATAGTTTCACCCTACGCTCTAAGGTACAGTCCCCGCGCTCCTCTATTTATTCAGGAGTTCCCTAGTTAACATCACTGAGGCTGCTTCTGAAGGGAGGGGTAATGCAAGCAGCCCCAGTAGACACAATACACGATTATTCAAAATGGAAATGTGCTGACACTCGTGATTTCGCCCTGTCTCTGTTTTGTCTGCGTTGAGGTACTCGAAGTCAGTCCTTGGCTGTCAGCAGGCAGGGTCTGGAAACAAACTGCTGCTGCGACACAACTCGCAATGGACAATTACAAGTTGTGTGCCTTTGCACAGATAGAAAAGTACAACTTGAGCACAATAGATAACAACTATAGCAACGGCCTTTAAGCATAAGAGTTGTGTGATAACGTATACATATTTATTCTAACATTTCCCTCCTGTTTATCACATAACTTCCCCAGAACCTTCTTATCCCTAATAACTTCTTCTTGCGATTTTCAGTTAATAGTTCATTTCCCTAGGGCCAAGTTATGTTTACACACAGAGTATAACATAATTTTTTTTGTTCTTTTTTTTTTCTCTTCATAGTCACTAGGGTCTGAAAACAGATCAGGAACACCGTCCAGGTAGGAATCCTTGTCATCAGATTCATCTTCCTTGTCGTCCGCCAGGAGGTGCATCTGAAAAGTTCTATCATCTGCTGGGCTAATCGCTGTGGTAATCTGATGGTTAAGCAGAGAACGCAGACAGGGAATACAACAACATCCACACAACGTCAGTATTGCTGCAAACACAGCCATATATACTAGAATTGATGAGTGCTCTTTCATTTCACCGTTGCGGGTGCGCAGGCCTTCCAGTGCTTTGGTCAGGCTACCTTCTGTATCAGTGTTGTTTGGTATGAGCCTGCAACACTGTTCACCAAATATCGCGCGCACACCTCCTTTTTCCGCTAACAACATGTCCAGCGCCATACGATTTTGAAAAGCCATAAGGGAGGTGGCGGCGTGTTGATCAGCGTCGGCTTCAAGTCCGGCCTGTGTCCAATTTCCTAATCTCTGTACGTTCTAGTGGACGTAGTTTATTCTGTCAACATTCTTGTTAATCGTACACCACCAGCAGACAGATGATTCGAAACCTGCTACAACTTGATCTACCAATTTGTACTCGTCACGTACACCTCTTGGGACACCTATTGCATCGATATAAGTTGGATCTCCAACACTTTGCCAGTTTACATCACGTCTAGTTCTTTTCCAATGTTCGGGTATCAAACTGTTCAGGTGTGTTAACAATTCTCGTGCTGTTGTGGGGTATATGGAGGTGGGCATGAGGAGTGTGATCAGAGCACAATGTCCTGTTACATTTTTCGGTAATCGGTCAGAGATTCTTTCCTCACCGCACCACCACCACACATCACCTCGTGATACTGGTACAAATATTGATACATTTGCTATGTGTAATCAGTTGTCTGATGATAAGTTTCCTAACTGTTGCCCGGAGCCTAGCATGTTAATGCAGGTGTAATTAGCTTTTGTCACATGTTTATCAAATATTGGTTTCTGCTTTGTTTCTTAGGTTACAGGGTAGATTTTGTTCCATGTAGTGCAATTCCCTTCAGTATGTGTCCTACTCATCACCTCTATTAAACATTCTTGATTCATAGGTGCCGGATGATCTTGAGTAATGGCCTGGGACTTAGGCATACAACACAATCAGTTTTAGCAGCCTTTCCTGCTTCCTCCGCCATGAGTAACCAATTATTTTCAAACCTTGACACACCAGTTGTTACTTTGAACCATTCATCCACACCATCAAATGGTACGCTTACAACTGTGACTCCAGGGCGTTTAGTACAGACGTTCACTCTGGGTTGTTCGGTGTTGCGCATGGTTTGATTTATGCAAACAATTACCGGGAAATATGGGTCTGGTCCATTTGACCATGCTCATAGTTGGAAACCCCAGCAGGATGTGTTGAACAGTGTGGCATTGGGTGGTCTAATTTGTCCATCAGGGAGTGATATGGTTAACACTAGATTTGGGCCTTGATGCTTCAGAGTTATTCGACTTTTAAAGAATTTCGCTTCATCACCATCTCCCGGGGGCCAATAATTTCCTTGTTGTGTAGTGACCAGAGTGTCCCAATCCCCCCGTACTGGTATGGCTTGTGAGGTATCACCAGTAATTTGGCCAGTCTTTTCCCATGGTGGGATGTCCAAGTCGGAATCCTTTTAAGTTTCTTATAGGAAGTAGTATTGTAGAGGTGGTATTGGGAGCTACCATAAAAATCAGTGATTCACTGTTGGCCCACGACACTATCCATGGGACACAGGTTGTTATATTTGCACCTGGGCTTAGGATTAGATTTATCGAACAGACGACATAGTTCGTTTTTCTTGCCTTAGCATTTTCTGTTTGTCGTTTAATGCGGCTGTACTTGTGAGTGTGGTTTGCCCCCTGGATATTTAGCTTGGTCGAGTTTGTCATCGGTGTGGTTCTATTTTGTTTTCTAAGTTCTATATTTTCTGCAAATTCCCAAATTAACCATATCAGGAGGGCAGGGCCGACCAGTACCAATATTGATAACCGGCATGTTATGGACCACCTGAGCCATGAGGTGTATTTTCTGCTGATTCACTCCTCTACTGAGGTCAGTGGTTTGAAAATACTTCACTGGCTTTAGCTTCTGCTCAACTCTAGTTGTCGTGTGAGTCCGCACTTTTACCGGACTTCGCTTCACTTTCCTTATCGGAGGATTCAACAGATATGACCTTTTTACAATGTGCTAAGTAGAGATGTCCGATAATGGCTTTTTTGCCGATATCCGATATTCTGATATTGTCCAACTCTTAATTACCGATCCCGTATATTCATACGGGATCGTACGAATATATATTCATATATTGTGTCTAACTGGAGTTGTCGAGATTACCCCCTTCCCTCAGCGACAGCTTCAGTGATGTAATAGGGACCTTCCTAATAAATAGAGGAGGCGCGCGGGCTTTACTTTTAGAACGCAGTTTGGATCTGTAACTAGAATACAGCCCAAAACACGTGTCTCCTCATGAGCTAAATTGAACTCTCTGCATGATTCCTTGCTTCTTGTTTGATTATTAGATGTCATCAGTGTTTGAACCTGACACTCTCCCTGAGATAATCCTAATACCCACTACAACTATGGGAAATACTATACTTTGACTTTCACAAAGTGCATTATTATTTTTGTTTTTTAAACATGCCTCAAAACAACAGCTACAAAAACATTGAAGGCACACAGTTTCAGTCCAGAGTATACTAGAGTAATAAAGTAAACGATAACATAGTCCTCCTTTAGTAGACTGCCTGGCATACTGTATAACAGGAAATTATAAACTGGACTCAATCTGCCCTGCTGTAACGTATTTGTATGAGTAACACAAATGTGCTGCAAGCTAGTGGTGAGTGCTTGAAGTGGCCTAGCAGTCAGCCAGAGTTTCTGAAATGCTGCGTTGAGACAGGGCACCTCTGTTCACTGCAAGCTGCTTTCGGTGTTTGCTTTTCATCCATCTTTCGCTTGTATTCATCGTGTATCTCTTTATGATTCTTGAAGAGGTGGAAGATCAAATTGCTTGTAAATAACAAATGATAAATGGGTTATACTTGTATAGCGCTTTTCTACCTTCAAGGTACTCAAAGCGCTTTGACAGTATTTCCACATTCACACACACATTCACACACTGATGGCGGGAGCTGCCATGCAAGGCGCTAACCAGCAGCCATCAGGAGCAAGGGGTGAAGTGTCTTGCCCAAGGACACAACGGACGTGACTAGGATGGTAGAAGGTGGGGATTGAACCCCAGAAACCAGTAAGCCTCCGATTGCTGGCATGGCCACTCTACCAACTTCGCCATGCCGTCCTGTATTAAAGGAAGACGTCTTGGTTCCTCCTTGCATAACCAACTTTTTGCAGTCATTGAAAATTGCCCGTTTTTTATCGGTCAGACACACTTTAAAATAATCCCAAACCATAGACATGGTGTCGTTAGTCAGTCACCGAGCGAGCTCGCTTGTTAGCCATGGCTACAGCACCGGCAACAACACACTCTTGTTGTTGTTATGCTCCGCTCGCGGCAGTTTGATGAGGTCATCAAGCGTCGCCAGTAAACCTCTCATGCTGCAGTCGTCAACTCCTGTGTTGTGTGTGAGAGAGGGGAGAGGGGAGATGGGAGGGGCTGCTGACTGGAAGACGCAACTGCTCTGTACTGCTCCCTACGTCTGTGTTTTACCGGATATGCACCGCCCCGTACAGCGGCGTTTTAAAAAGTCATTTATTTTACTTTTGAAACCGATACCGATAATTTCCGATATTACATTTTAAAGCATTTATCTGTCACAGTTTGGCGCCCAACACAAGCAAGGACCGAGGAGAGATGTCGGCCCCAACCCCCCTGGAGGCGCTCGGAAGAGTATTGGCGGAGGTGTCAGCGGCCACCCAGCAGCAGATGGAGATGGGCTGCCTGCAGAATCTGGGTCTGCTGGCGGCCTGTCTCCATCTGGTGAGCCAGACGGGAGGTGCTGCGAAGACGGGAACAACGGCCTCCATGCAGCGTATGGCAGATGATGAAGACCCGCAGGTGTTCCTCGACATCTTCGAGGCCACAGGAGCAGCATGTGGCTGGCCAGACCCCGAGTGGGGTGTAAAGCTGCTGCCGCTCCTGGCGGGGGAGGCGCAGCGGGCGGTGCTTAGTCTACCGGCGCACACCAGGGTGCACTTCCCCAGCCTCTGCCGCGCAATATTGGACCGGGTCGGTAGCCACCCTTAGGATCACCGACGCCGGTTCCGCGCGATGTGGCTGGGTCCGGAGGACCGCCTGTTTGCGCTGGCGCAGCGGCTCCGAGACGTGGCCACCCGGTGGCTCCAACCCCAGGAGTCTGACAGCAAGATGTTTGAGCTGATCCTCCTAGAACAATTCGTGGATGCCATCCCACCCAGAACTGCAGCTTGGGTCCGGTACCACCGTCCGCGGGACCTGATGGCCGCAGTGGCCCTGGCCAAGGACCACCTGGCAGTCCACCGGGAGCTGAGTCCAAAGGCCTCCGAAAGACCCACCCCAGCGCCACGGGCGGCCGAATGGCCCACCCAGCACCGTGAAGACGGAGCGCGCAGACGGAGGAGGCAGCGCTGGAGCCAAGACTCCGCCCGGTGGAGACGACCGCAACCCGCGAGCAGGTTCCCGGCCCGGACATGGACACCCACACACATTACCATCCACCAGCAACATTAAGGGGGGGTCTGGGGGTTGTAACATCTCCAGTGTTCCTCCTTCTGTCCAGGGTACCGGCGCTGCTGAGAGGGGGCTTCCCCCGCAGACGTCACCTCGATCGCCAGGGCCGGTGTGCTGGGGGTGCGGACAGCCTGGTCACGTGAGGAGGGATTGCTTCCTGATGGAGGTGGGACAGGTGATGCGGGTTGTCGGACCCCCAGCACCTTCCCCCGATCCAGGGGAGGCGTATTGTGTCAAGGGAGTACATACCGGGCAATGGTGGATTCGGGCTGAAAACAGTCCATGATCCACCAAAACC
This sequence comes from Nerophis lumbriciformis, assembly GCF_033978685.3. NCBI lineage: Eukaryota > Metazoa > Chordata > Actinopteri > Syngnathiformes > Syngnathidae > Nerophis > Nerophis lumbriciformis. The sequence goes on along the minus strand of NC_084578.2, from coordinate 20,566,124 downwards.
TGGTTCGACCCGGGGCGTTGAGGCAAGCGAAATGGGGGCGAATTAAGTGTATTCATGGGGATGTGCACACGTATCCCATTGTGCCTGTGGACATTTGGTATCAGGGACAAAAGCATATTTTCAAGGTTGCCGTAAGCGCGCACCTTACGCATCCCATAATTTTAGGAACAAATTGGCCAGGATTTAATCACCTAGTGAGACAATGTGTGGGGATGTGTTCACTGACCGTAGGAAAGGGAAATATCCGCGCAGTTCTCAGTGGCGACGCGGGTTCATCCGACACTGCCGAGCGGGAACCGGTGGGGGCTTCGCGGGAAGCTCCTAGGTTCCCCGTTGGCAACCTACGGAGGATTTTCCGCTCGAGCAGTCCCGTGATGAAAGCTTGCGCGCGGCCTGGGACCAGGTGGATTACATCGACGATCAGCTGGTGCGCCCGGGGAAAGCGCGGGTATTCCCCCACTTTGGAATTATTAGGGATAGGTTATACTGAGTGAGCCGTGACACTCAAACCGGAGAGGAATACACCCAGTTGTTGGGGCCAAAATGCCGCCGGGAAATGGTTTTCCAGGCGGCGCATGTTAATCCCATGTCTGGCCACATGGGGTATGATAAGACACTTAATCGGGTCATGGTCCGATTCTATTGGCCGGGCAGACGTGCGCCGCTGGTGCGCTGCCTGCCCGGACTGCCAGCTGGTGAACCCAGCGGCCACCCCAAAGGCGCCTTTGCGCCCATTAGCGCTCATCGAGGTCCCTTTCGAGAGAATTGGGATTGAACTCATCGGACCATTCCACCCGAGCACAAGGGGCTCCCGCTTTGTGCTAGTCCTGGTGGATTACGCAACACGCTATCCTGAAGCAGTGCCTCTGCGCTCTATATCTGCCAAGAGTGTTGCACATGCTCTGTTTCAGGTCATCTCCCGAGTTGGAATCCCCAAAGAGATTCTGACTGACCAGGGCACATCCTTTATGTCACGCACGTTAAAGGAACTATACGGGTTACTGGGAATTAAGGCCATCCGCACCAGCGTATACCATCCACAAACAGATGGGCTGGTGGAGAGATTAAATAAAACGCTGAAAACCATGATCCGTAAGTTTACGCACGAGGACAAACCAAATTGGGATAAATGGCTGGATCCCCTGATGTTTGCGATGCGGGAGGTACCCCAGGCCTCCGTAAGTTTTGCGCCTTTCGAACTATTATATGGCCGGAGGCCGCGCGGAGTTCTGGACATAATTAAAGAAAGCTGGGAGGAGGGTCCGAGCTCCAGCAAAAATGAAATTCAGTACGTCATGAACATGCGAGCAAAACTCCACACGATGGGGCACTTGTCACGCGAGAATTTGCTCCGCGCCCAGGAGCGTCAGCAGCGCGCGTATAACAAGGGGACCCAGCTACGGGAGAAAAAGTGCTTGTATTGCTTCCAACCTCAAGCTCCAAATTACTTGCAAAGTGGCAAGGGCCTTATGAGGTCACACGGCGAGTGGGTGATGTGGATTACGAGGTTCGACACCCGGATCGGGGCAGAGACAGAGAGCGGATGTTGCTAAGCTGCAGCGGCTTCTCTGATGTGTTCTCCTCTCGGCCCGGCCGTACAAATCTCATCCAGCATCATATTGAGACCAGCCCGGGGGTTACGATGCAGTCTCGGCCATACTGGCTTCCCGAACACAAACGCAAAGTAGTTCGGGAAGAATTAAAAACCATGCTTGAGTTGGGGGTAATAGAAGAATCCCACAGCACGTGGTGTAGCCCCATCGTTTTGGTAGGGAAGAAGGATGGGTCGGTGCGGTTCTGTGTGGATTTCCGCAAGGTGAATGAAATATCACGTTTTGACGCATACCCAATGCCTCGGGTCGACGAGCTCCTAGATCGGCTGGGCACTGCTTGTTTTTTCACGACACTGGATTTAACCAAGGGCTACTGGCAGATTCCCTTGTCACTGGAGTCCCGAGAAAAAACGGGCTTTTCCACTCCGGAAGGTTTATACCAATTTGTGACACTTTTGTTTGGTTTGTTCGGTGCGCCCGCCACGTTCCAGTGTCTCATGGACCGAGTGCTGCGCCCCCACGCGGCATACACGGCGGAATATCTGGATGACGTCATCATCCAGAGTACCGGCTGGGAAGAACACATGCGGCGGTTGGGGGCGGTGCTCGAGTCCCTGAGGCGGGTGGGTCTCACCGCCAACCCGGCAAAGTGTGCGGTTGGCCGGAGGGAGGTACAGTATCTGGGGTACTACTTGGGGGCGGGGCAGGTGCGGCCACAAGTAGACAAGACAGCGGCGATCGCAGCCTGTCCACCCCCCAAGACAAAAAAAGAGGTGAGGCAGTTTTTGGGTCTGGCGATATATTACCGCCAGTTCATCCCCCAGTTCGCGGACTTGACCAGCCCACTGACTGACCTCACCCGAAAAGGTGCTCCAGATCTGGTCCAGTGGACGGAGCAGTGCTAGCGGGTATTCGAGAAGGTAAAAAGAGCACTCTGCGAGGAGCCGGTACTGCGCATGCCTGACTTTACCATCCCTTGCTGTCTGCAGGCGGACGCGTCGGGCCGGGGACTGGGGGCGGTGCTGTTTCTACCCACTTTGAAAATGCATCTACTATGACCAGACAATACTGTTTTCCTTCACTCTTATTTAGTCCAATAAAATCCATGCATAGATGTTGGAACGTGTGTTGTGGTTTGGGGAATTGGCCTCGTTGTGGGCGCATATTCCCTTGTGGATTGTGCCTCGCACAGGTCATGCATGACCTACACACATTTTTTGAATAAGAATAAAAGCCGTAGGTAGTATAGTACTTCTGTATAAGGGTCATCATTCCTCCTGTTGAGACATGGCTCAATACTGCTGCCAATTGTCGGAGGCAGATATTTACATATATCCGAATTTAAGTTGTACTTCTTTCATTTATTAGTCATATTTGAAAACAGCTCGTCTTTTTTCATTTATTCTCTTGATGCTCTGTCAGCAAGCATACTATGTGTGATAACCTTGAGTTCTTTGGAATGTATTATGGCTAGGGAGTTGCGCTTTTGTTATGGCTAGGCAGGTGGAAGAAAAGAGAGGTTTTTGGCGTTGGGAAGAGAGACCATTTTGGGTGTGCGCGAGAGAAGGTTCTAGGGTTAGACTGGTCTCGATCTAAAATGTATGTTGTCAAAGCTTTGAGAATATATACAACAAAATACCTATTCTGTCTCTGGTGGTTTTTAAACTCAGCTTTAAAAGTCGGAAAGAACTTGGGAGCGGATTGTGACTTGAATTCCCTGGGAGGAAAAACTGGTCCAAAACGCAACAAATTGGGGGCTCGTCCGGGCGACACGCTGAGAATTGGACACCTCTTACACTCTTCTGGACAGACTCACTAGTGGCCAAACAAAAACAAGGTAAGCAGAGCCTTTTTCTAAAATCTGCTTTAGGAGTCTGTCTTGAAGTATGTAAGTCAAACACTGTTTGTACCCCAGACACAGAGTAGGTGTTTTGTACGAGACGGGGATGTGAGAGTGGACATTTTGATGGATTGATTGCATTTCTCCCTTGTCCGCCATTACATAAAAGCTGTAAATAAGTGGTCATCTCGCGCCATTGTGTCTCGACTACCGTGACGGGCAGTTTCATTGACGAATAAACTAATAGTTGGGTGTAGCTCACCCTGGGTCATTGGTCGTCGCCTAAACGAGTAAGGGTTTCCAGACCCTTCGTCTGGGACGAAAAATTCTGAGGTACAGGGTTTCCAGACCCTTCGTCTGGGACGAAAAATTCTGAGGTACAGGGTTTCCAGACCCTTTGTCTGGGACGAAAAATTCTGAGGTACAGGGTTTCCAGACCCTTCGTCTGGGCCGAAAAATTCTGAGGTAAAGGGGTTTCCAGTCTGGGACGAAAAATTCTGAGGTAAAAGACACAATGGCTACGGAGTGTGACAGACAGGAATGTGATGGCGGTGGGGGGGGGGGGGGGGGGGGGAGAAGTGTGATGAACCAACTGTTGTCAACAATGAAATTGGCAGGTAGAGTTTAAAAAGAAAAAAAGAGAAAAAAAGAAAAAAAGAAAAAAGGAGAACGTTTGAAAAATAAGGGTTAAGAGGAAGTTTACAATACTCGAAAAGTCGTGAACTCAAACGTTTGGTAAATAAAGAAAAGTAACTGGAAGTTTTATGGTAAAGTAAGACGCAGTAAGGAAAAAAAGAAAAAAAGAAAAAAAGGAGGCTCTGCTGGGAGACATTTTGAGATAAGAGATGTGTCGGTGTGACGAGGCTGTGTGACGTGCTGCACGTTGGACGTGGGCCGGAGAGGTGTGACACTGTTAGCATAGCATTGAGCTAGGATAGCATTGAACTAGGTTAGCATTGAGCTAGGTTAGCATCTGTAAAGTTTTATAAAGGGGAGAAGTGTGGTTCGGCTAATCACTTAGCACACGGCCTTGTGTGTGTTTGTGCCGCGCTATCAAAAATAACTGGCGCACAACACTGTGTGTGTGTGCATGTTGTGACTGGTTTGAATAAGCAGATGGAGGAACGAGAATAAAAACATGCTTTATTTTGTAGAATATCACGCACGACAGGAGGTCAGAGTGCACAAGTGAAGTGTAGCATGACAGCGTGCTCGAACCAACTGTTAGACAAATGATAGTTTAATTAACTTATAGATAATCTTTAATTGAATTAAAACGTTACTTAAATACACATGAAGTAGTACGAATAATCTTTGATTTAGGAGTATTGATTAACATTTAATGGGACAATTAATGCTGTGATTTTAAACGTGATATGCAAAATTGGACAGAGCAGGATGGTGGTAGAGTAACAAGGAAACAGAGGTGGGTAGAGTAGCCAGAAATTGTACTCAAGTAAGAGTACTGTTACTTTAGAGATTTATTACTCAAGTAAAAGTAAGGAGTAGTCACCCAAATATTTACTTGAGTAAAAGTAAAAAGTATGTTGTGAAAAAACTACTCAAGTACTGAGTAACTGATGAGTAACATACACACTCATATATATATATATATATATATATATATATATATATATATATATATATATATAGACATACATACATACATATACATTGATATATACAGTATATAATTTATAAGTATTTATTTTGCTGTTTTTGTTTACGTGTTAAAGGTGTTTTAATGAATATACATGCATGTTTAACATATAGATTCCTTTCTTTAATGAAGACTAGAATATAAGTTGGTGTATTACCTGATTCTGATGACTTGCATTGATTGTAATCAGACAGTCGTGATGATAACGTCCACGTTTTCAAATGGAGGAGAAGAAAAGTTCCTCCTTTCTGTCTAATACCACATGAAAGTGGTGGGTTTTTGGCATCCTATTTGTCCAGCTTCCATATTCGTTTTTATACACTTTACAAGAAATATATTGGCGTCAAACTCCGTAGCTTGCTAGCTTGTTTGCGCTGGCTTTCGGAGACTCTTGTTTTGAAAGCGCAGGCGCGATGGCGCGGCACTTTTATTGTGAAGACAGGAACGTCCTCATGTGCGGTCAGTCTTGAGGCTTTTGACGGTACGGTTGAAATAAAACAAGTATCTTTTTTCCCTCACACTTTTGATTGATTGATTGAAACTTTTATTAGTAGATTGCACAGTACAGTACATATTCCGTACAATTGACCACTAAATGGTAACACCCCAATAAGTTTTTCAACTTGTTTAAGTCAGGTCATGTGACCACCTGGCTCTGTTTGATTGGTCCAACGTCACCAGTGACTGCATCTGATTGGTGGAACGGAGTGAACGTCACCAGTGACTGTATTTGTTGAAACGCAGGCACTATGATAGACCAAAACAAACAAAGCTTGCATTAACAGATCGATAAAAATTAGTAGCGAGTAGCGAGCTGAATGTAGATAAAAGTAGCGGAGTAAAAGTAGCGTTCCTTCTCTATAAATATACTCAAGTAAAAGTAAAAGTATGTTGCATTAAAACTACTCTTAGAAGTACAATTTATCCCAAAAGTTACTCAAGTAGATGTAACGGAGTAAATGTAGCGCGTTACTACCCACCTCTGCAAGGAAACAACTACTTAAATTACAGATCGCTGAAGATGAAAAGTTAAAAGAACCAAAAGGTCAAAGATCAGCTAGCGTATATTCAGCAGTGGGTGACCTTGCTTTTGAGTCCCAGCAGGTGGAGGAAAGAAACCTCAACAGACGTGTGACCAGACGGTTGGACTCGGGTGGTGGACACGGTGCTTTAAGGCCAAGACAGGGTGAAAACTGTTTCATCTGTGACCAGCCGGGTCACTGGCAACGTGAATGTCCTAACTCCTCTGAACGAGACAGGCTCCCAATTGCAGCCAAAACATCATACAGGCATGGCAAAGGACGCCCAAGGCAGAAGCCCCAGCAGGAAATACAGACAGGCCCCCTGCTGGACATAAGTGTCAACGGACAATGTTATCAGTTTGTGATTGACACTGGTGCCACCCACTCATTTCTGAATGCAGAGGTACCAAATAAACTGTGTGCTTCCTTTTTGAAGGTCGAAGGCTTCGCTGAGGTCACAAGAATGTTACCGGTCACCAAACCTCTTCCGGTTCAGATTGCTGGACTCTCGCTGAAGCACCCCTTCGTGGTTGACCTGCACACACCTTGCCTAATTGGTAATGACCTCCTTTACAGACTGTACCCTGACATTCAATATCGCACAGAAGGAACCTTCCTGGTGTTACCTGACGGCTCAACCACCAAGCTGCGACACCACTACCAAAGCTCCTCCATGAGCTCCTACCACAGCCTGAAACACCAGAAATGGCTGACATCTCCAGCTGCTCTATCAGTGAAAACCCTGACTGACTGAGATGCTTCCGTGTGTACCGCCACCCGACTCGCCTCATGTTCATGCCAGGAGGCCTTTGACTCCTTTATATTTATATATGTTGGAACTCAAGGTGTGGCTGCTCATGTTGACATATATTTGCTACAACTAGCATAGTATAAGATGGACACAATTGCTGTCCCACATTGTTCCCTTGCTCTTTGCCCCGCCTACAAAACCAAAGACTTAGGTCCAATGATAAAACACGGCGTAACTGCCACTCATTGCACCGACACCCCAAAACCACATTTTCACATAGCTATGGGCTGCACTTTGGACACCCCGGCTGTAGGCTACGAGGAGCTAGCAGCTACACAACAGCTGAGCTAAAACGACACATTCTGCTTATTACAAACACACAGTCACCATGACAGAAGTCTGATAGAAAGTATTCAGTAACAAACGTGTCCGCATCATTCGACTTTCTACAACATGAGCTTGACTTAATTTGTTATTGTGGCCACCAGGCGTGGTGAAATGTCAAATTACTATTGCGAAAAGCATCCGCCATAAGGTTAGTGTTTTTCTAGTATTTGTGTCGATATAAATATAGGCATATTTTGAAGCTTTCACCATATTGAATAAGGTACATAAAATTTAGGATTTAGTTGAGTTTGAGTTATTTCTGATTTCGCTAAGGGGTCCCCTACCCTAATACCACCCTCCAGTGGTCCACAGAGACTGAAATGACTTTCATTGACCTCAAACATGACATGTCCTCCGCCCCTGCTCTTGCTGTACTTGACTATTAGCTGACCTTTTTCTTAGATGTTTCTGAAAGTGATAGTATTACTGACACAGTTCCTTTTTCAGAAACAGAAGGGGGAGGAGGAGAGGGTGGATTCAGACTTTTGGATTCAAACTCCGTACAACAAAATAGCTTTAACAATATTCCTGTGGGGAAGAAGTTATAACTAAATTGTTGTAAGTTTGTAAATTTAACTTGAAAATAACGATTTTGCACATCGATAGTAGTTTAGTAAATCAATTCGGAATATGGAGGAGGTGAGGGTGACCCGTGTATAGTTTTGACTTCATTGATATAATCAATCCGGTGAAAAGGGAAAAGATACTTGCTGAGTGGTGTTGACAATCACAGTGGTTGGCCGGAAGCAACCCCAACCTCAAAAGAGGATGCAAAATCAGTAATTAAATGGCTTGTGAATGACCTAATTCCCCGACATGGTTTCCCCAAAAAGATTAGGTCAGACAAAAGCACCCATTTTGAAATTACTCACTTAGCCTTGGTCGAAAATGCTCTTGGACTAGAACACAGGTTTGGTTTGGGGGTACCATCTTCAGTCCCAAGGTAAGGTTGAAAGGATGAACCAGAACATCAAAAACGAATTGGCTAAAATCTGTGCACAGACCAAATTGAATTGGATTGACATGTTGCAATTAGCTTTAATGATCATTCGAATGTCCGTGAATAAAACTGTTTTACCGCCCTTTGAGTTTTTCACCCTATGAACTGCATACAGGTCAGCCCCTTCCCAGGATCAACACCCCCCTGGAAGAAGGAATCAGCGTAAAACCAAAATGGTATTTTACACAAAATGCAGAATTTGTGTGCCAGTTCTTCTGTACAGATTCGAGGAAGACAGCCCTCCACTCCAGATTCCCTTCCGTCCACTGAGAGGGTCAAGATCAAGGTCATCAAACGCAAATGTACAGAGCCCAGGTGGAATGGTCCCTTCAAGGTCGTGGTACGGACGTCCCACGCCCTTCGACTAGCTGGTACAGGGGACACCTGGTACCACCTCTACCTCCGCACTCCCGAGGAGGAGCCTGCCACGGAAGGGGCCCAAAAGACGACGCTGAGAGACACCTCTCTCCGTTGAGCTGCCGTCTACCGTCGTGTAGATCTTCCAGATTTTCTACCTACAATACTCTGATCAACTTCAATATTGTATACCATTGATTGTGAGACCAGTCTATATGCTAGATGTTTCTTAGTTTTTCTTGCTTGCTTTCAGCATACTATTTGTGTCGTTACATTAAGTGAAAAGTTTGATGTTTATCCCTGTCTCATTACCTGAATTACCCTGATTTTGATTTCTGAAAGGCAGGATGTTATACCCAGTAGGATTCCCTGACGGACTGGTGTTTGGGCTTGCTCTACTGACCTTGTGTCTCAATTCTTCCTTCCCGACGAAAGTGACTGACACGTGTCTTAGAACGTACGGCGGACTTGAAATAGACTTGGTCAAGGGGGACAGCAAGACTTACTTTTCTGACCTGTGTAGTGTGATTAAGTGCGAGGGGAAAATTGGTTCTTACCGTGCTAGTAACCTCCATCTTTGTTACGACTCAAACCTGAACTATTGGTGTCGGATGCGGACAACATACTCTGGTAAGTGGTGCCCCTTATGGAAGCAGGTAACCCACAACACAGGGCCCTTAGACTACCATGACCCTTAATATGCCAACATACCTCCACAATTCAAAGTTATTCTGAGAGGGATGACCTTTCAGAGGAACTTTGATCGGTCCCAGAACCCCCTTTCCCCTACAATTGCCAGAACAGGTGTTATACCTAGTCCCTTTTATGTTGTTTTGGGGGTTGACCAGACAGGTACAGACCGTAAAGGAATTATTAAAATGAATGTCCTTGAGAGGGCGTTAACTACCTCTGCCCCCTTGAAGACCTGGTAGCTTTGACCTTAGGAGCAGGTGCAGGCAACCTGTGGCTTAGGTGGACGTCCCTTTCCCCACACTTACCCCGCCCCTTTTGAGTTGACTGACACTAATGGCTCAAACTGTCTTATCTCCTTGTTTTCTGAACCCACACCGCCAGGTTGTGATTTGTTGGTTAGTGTGCACCCTCCTGTTGACAATTTCACCCGACTTCTTCCCTTTGTGGCAATTTACAGGATCCCCTTCATCCCCCTACAAATTGGGTGACATTACCCCCTCCTGTTGCACCACCCTGATAGATGGCTCAAGGATAGGCCCTTGGGCACGAGCTGACTTATTCTGGTATTGTGGGGAGCACAGATTGTACATTAGAATCCCGACGTCAGCCGTTGGGCTTTGTGCTATGGTTAGACTGGTGACCCCAGTCACCCTAGAGGGTACCAAATTAACACCCCTTGGAACTCCTGTTTCAGCGGCCTCTCTAACTTCCCGCAGAGGACGCCATGTTTTATCTCGAAGGAGTGTAACGGGCTCCTTTGATTTGATGAGAAACCCTGAGGGTGTTTACTTTGATGCAATTGGACAACCAAGGAGGGTCCCACCACAACATAAATTGTGGTGTGAATCCTGTGCAGGTTTCGAGAACCTTCCTATAATTGGTGCTAATTTCCCTGTGACTGCTACTAAAAATGTAGAACGCATTAACTATGTTTTTTATAATCTGTTGAGACTGACCAACCTGACTCGTGATGCTGTTGAGGGGCTTGCTGAACAACCTGGGTTTGCTATGTCACTGAAGGGGGTCAGGCAAAGTGGTGACTTTCGAGAAATGCTAGTTTCCTTCCCGGAGAGTGACGACATTGACATAGATTCCATCCGTTTATCTCCCATGTAACTATGCTTTTAATTTTTACTAGCTTGCTCAAAGAGGGGCGTATTTTAGAAGTGTTGTTCTAGTGATAAAGATCTTTTTAGAAGATCTGAAGGGGGAATTGTCGGAGGCAGATATTTACATATATCCGAATTTAAGTTGTACTTCTTTCATTTATTAGTCATATTTGAAAACAGCTCGTCTTTTTCCATTTATTCTCTTGATGCTCTGTCAGCAAGCATACTATGTGTGATAACCTTGAGTTCTTTGGAATGTATTATGGCTAGGGAGTTGCGCTTTTGTTATGGCTAGGGAGGTGGAAGAAAAGAGAGGTTTTTGGCGTTGGGAAGAGAGACCATTTTGGGTGTGCGCGAGAGAAGGTTCTAGGGTTAGACTGGTCTCGATCTAAAATGTATGTTGTCAAAGCTTTGAGAATATATACAACAAAATACCTATTCTGTCTCTGGTGGTTTTTAAACTCAGCTTTAAGTGTCGGAAAGAACTTGGGAGCGGATTGTGACTTGAATTCCCTGGGAGGAAAAACTGGTCCAAAACGCAACACCACCTATACAGATTTTTTGGTAAGATTGGTTTATTGTCTGGACATACATAGATGTCTTCTTTGTTCAACGTGGCTCCGTTTTTTATCCATTTATATTTTTCTTTTGGAGTACTTTGTTGTTGCATGTCTTTTTGTTGCATGTATTTCTTCTTCTGCTGCTTGTTTTGCTGTATTGTCCGCAAGCGCATTACCTAGCGATATTGCGTCCGTTCCGTTGGTGTGTGCCGCACATTTGCATATTGCTATTTTAGCTGGTAGCTGTACCGTTTTTAATAATTATTTTAATAACTCTCCATGTGTTACAGGTTTTCCTGTTGACGTTATCATTCCTCTATTTTGCCAGAGTTGTGCAAATGTGTGCACTGTTGAGAATGCATATTGGCTATCTGTGTGTATTGTAACCTTTTGATCTTTCATTAATTTACATGCTTCTGTTAGTGTCACTAGTTCTGCAGCTTGCGCTGAGTAATTCAATGGTAATTTGAGAGCTTTCAACACTTTAGTTGCTGTGACAACCGCACATCCTGTTCTATTTTTTCCATCTTCCCCTTTTCGTGCAGACCCGTCTACAAACAGTACTTCTCCCTCCGTGAGAGGTTGGTCTTGTAAGTCAGGTCTGGGTTTAGATGTTTGTTCTCCCAACTGTTGACAGTCATGTGGTTCTCTGTCACTGGGGTCAGGAATTAATGTTGCTGGATTAAGTGTTGTGCATCTCTCTATTGTCAGATGTGGTTGAGATAGTAACGTTGCCATACAGGATAAGTGTCTAGCTGGTGATAAGAACGCTAGATTAGTTTGTAGTAATAGTGCTGACACAGCATGAGGCACTTTTAGGGTCAATGGGTGGAACAGTACAATTTGACTACTGCTATCAACTGCCATAGATGCTGCCACTACAGCTTGCACACAATGATGAAGTGTGCATGCTACACTGTCTAATTTAGATGAGAAGTCCTTTGTTTAGCGCCATGTTGTTGTAGCAACACGGATGTCATAAAATGGCCTCTGCAGTCTACCATTTGTATGAACGGTTTGCTATAGTCTGGTAAGGCTAACGTTGTGCTGGACACTAATGCTCTTTTTATTTCACAGAATGCTGCTTCAGCTTTTGGATTCCACTTTACAGGTGATGACATTTTTAGATCTTTTTTATACATTAATTTACTTAATGGAGCTACTATTTCAGCGTAATTTGGTATCCAACTTCTACAGTAATTAGTTCACCCTAGAAATGACATCATTTGCTTCTTTGCTTGTGGTTTTGGTGCTTGTAGTACTGCTGTTTTTCAGCTTTCCACAATAGTGCGTCCATTTTTGTTTAGAGAATGTCCTAGATACTTTACTTCTGTTTTGCATAATTGGACTTTTGTTTTGCTTACTTTGTGTCCTTCACTATGTAGATGATTTAATATTGCTAATGTATCTTTTCTACAGGTTTCCTTATCCGGTGATGCTAATAATAATACGTCAACTACGTATATCAGGACTTGACTTCCTCCTGGAGGGTAAAATTTGGACATGCTTGCATGCATTGCTTGTGAATAGATTGTCGGACTTTCTGCATACCCTTGAGGTAGTCTTGGGGACTTGGCGGTGGGTCGCCAGATCAAGTGTCCCCGCAACCAGCGAGGGAGAGTCAGGTGGCGGCGACTTTGAACGCCGCTACACTTGGCGAGGCGGGCGACCAGGGAACGGCCACATCCGTGGCCGACGGGGAGGTGGGCGCGTCGTCGTCGAGGCAGGCGTGGAAGCAGCGGATGTCGTCGAGGCAGGCGTGGAAGCAGCGGATGAGGCAGGCGCGGAAGCAGACGACGAGGCAGGCATGGAAGCAGCAGCAGACGAGTCAGGCGTGGAAGCAGCAGCAGACGAGGCAGGCGTGGAAGCAGCAGACGATGTCCTCTCTCGCTCTTCGGTCGCAAGACATGACCTGCCTAGCTGCATGGGTGTCACAGAGGCGGATGCTGATCGAGGCATTATGGCAGGGTGAGCTGGAGAAGCATTGGAGACAGAGACGGAGATCGCGAAAGTCCGTGTCTCAGCAAGGGCAGGTTTGGTGTAAGCGTTGGGGACTCTTTGTGCTCGCTCAACAAGGTGTTCTCTCAACCTGTGGTCCATTAGGAGAGCAAGCTCAATGAGAGCACTGTAGGACGTTGATCGGTCCCGTAGTAAGCTGTCCTTCACTGCCTCGCTGAGTCCCCGCCTGTACGCGCTCTGCAGAGCCTTGTCCCCCCACCCACTGTCAGCAGCTAGGATACGGAACTCGGGGGTGTATTCTGCGACAGAGCGAAGCCTTGCTGTATAGAATGGAGCCGGGAGTTAGCCTCCCCACCGTCCTCAGGATGGTCAAATACCAGAGGTGGGACCAAGTCATTGTTTTGCAAGTCACAAGTAAATCTCAAGTCTTTGCCCTCAAGTCCGAGTCAAGTCCCGAGTCAAGACAGGCAAGCCCCGAGTCAAGTCCAAAGTCAAGACTGGAAAGTCTCAAGTCAAGTCCTACATTTTGAGTTTTGAGTCCTTTCAAGTCCTTTTAACCACAGACTAATATATTAACACAGATTGTGTATGCTTTTCAAACGCTGTATTTATTTATTAAAACAAGTGCATTTTAAATTGCAGGAAATAAAATTGTGCTGACATTGCACTTTATAATAGCACTACTAACCAGTCATTTTAAACATTAACTCATTCCTTTACAGAACAAACACATTGAAAAATAAAGTGCAAATGTACTTATTTGTACAAAAGTGTTAACATTGAAAAAACATGACATATACGTGAACATAACAAAAAAGTTGTACTTTTTATATGTCAGGGCCCTATGCTGCATTGCATTTGCAAAAGACCAAATTAGCCAAGAGTCTGTCAGTCATTTGTGCACGATGGGGGCGTAGTATGATGCCACCATGGCTGAAAACTCGCTCCACTGGAGCACTGGAGGCAGGCACTGCCAAGACTCTCATGGCCACTCGGAACAGTGAAGGAAGAGTCTTCATGTTCAATGCCCAGAACAAAAGGGGGAGAGAGTTGTTTTGGGTTGGTGCACTACTTGTAAGTGTATCTTGTGTTTTTTATGTTGATTTAATTAAAAAAAGAAAAAGAAAAAAATTATTTCTTGTGCGGCCCGATACCCAACCACCGGGCCGCGGCCCGTGACCTTCGATCCCTCAGGCTGTACTGCATCAACAAGCGACATCAGTGTGTAAAGGATATCACCACATGGGCTCAGGAACACTTCAGAAACCCACTGTCAGTAACTACAGTTGGTCGCTACATCTGTAAGTGCAAGTTAAAACTCTCCTATGCAAGGCGAAAACCGTTTATCAACAACACCCAGAAACGCTGTTGGCTTCGCTGGGCCTGAGTTCATCTAAGATGGACTCATACAAAGTGGAAAAGTGTTCTGTGGTCTGACGAGTCCACATTTCAAATTGTTCTTGTAAAATGTGGACGTCGTGTCCTCCGGACCAAAGAGGAAAAGAACCATCCGGATGTTATAGGCCCAAAGTTGAAAAGCCAGTATCTGTGATGGTATGGGGGTGTATTAGTGCCCAAGACATGGGTAACTTACACATCTGTGAAGGCGCCATTAATGCTGAAAGGTACATACAGGTTTTGGAGCAACATATGTTGCCATCCAAGCATCATTACCATGGACGCCCCTGCTTATTTCAGCAAGACAATGCCAAGCCACGTGTTACATCAACGTGGCTTCATAGTAAAAGAGTGCGGGTACTAGACCTGTCCAGACCTGTCTAACCATGGAAAATGTGTGGCACATTATGAAGCCTAAAATACCACAACGGAGACCCCCGGACTGTTGAACAACTTAAGCTGTGCATCAAGCAAGAATGGGAAATAATTCCACCTGAGAAGCTTAAAAAATGTGTCACCTCAGTTCCCAAACGTTTACTGAGTGTTGTTAAAAGGAAAGGCCATGTAACACAGTGGTGAACATGCCCTTTCCCAACTACTTTGGCACGTGTTGCAGCCATGAAATTCTAAGTTAATTATTATTTGCAAAAAAAAAAAAAAGTTTATGAGTTTGAACATCAAATATCTTGTCTTTGTAGTGCGGCCCGGTGGTTGGGGACCCCTGAGGTAAACAACCAACAGTATGTCAGAAAGCTAGCTAAAACGGTACACATATTCATAATATAGTATACATTTTAACTGACCTTTATTTTACTATTTTTGTCTTTTTTTAGGTGGCTAAAATACGCGGTGCTGCTGACCAGGCCCGGCCCTAACCAATCTGGCGCCCTAGGCAAGATTTTAGGTGGCGCCCCCCCACATCGGCAGTGAAGTGTATATACTCACAAGAAACCGAATAGCTTTGTCTTTGACCTTTTTTTTACTTAAAGAAAGCAAATTAACAATCAGAATAGTTAACAAGATAAAAAAAATATGAATAAATAAATGAATGCAAAAAATAAAAAATGAATGTATGAAATACAATATTTTTTACATACATATTGCTTAATTTACATTAATGATGTGCACTTTAACAACTAGGCTTACAACTATACCTAATATATAAAGGGGTGGAAAAGTGACTACTACCTGCAGGGCAAACATTAGCTAACCAGAAGGCAATAACAATGTAAACAAAAAACACCTGCTTAAAAGATCTAATACAAATGTCCCTGAGGAATGTAAGGTGGGAGTACTGTAATTACCTAACGTTACATTATTATTTTCCATAACAATTTAGCCCCCTCCACAATATTAACCCGACGTTAAAACAGAACTAGCTATTTATTGATTAGCAATTGCCGAATCATCTAACATTAGCTTAATGCTAAAAAGCCAGGTTACTATCACATTCTGTAACAGACAAATAATTTCATGTAGGCTAACGTTACCTACCTGCTACCTCTTGTCTTTTTCTCGTTTCTCCTCCTCTTCTTTTCTCTTTTTTCTTCCCTGGGCACCTGACAGTTTTGGCCGTTTTGACATCTTGTGTTGATTTTTTGATGTGGTGACGTCCAAAAAGAGTCATGATACGGGAAGGGAGGGGGCGGGGGGGCGTAATGTTGTAACAAATAATATTTCTATTATATAGGCTTTACTTTGCATTTTAATTAACGTGGGATTATTTTTTGTATTTAGAAATAATAGTACCAACTTTTTTTTTTTTTTCTCCAACATTTGTGGCACTGATGGACGGCGCCCTTAGCATTTGCCTATACGGCCTATGCCACGGGCCGGCCCTGCTGCTGACCGCCGTCTAACGTTACGTGTGATATATTGACTAACGTAACCCTGCTTAGAAAAAATCACTGAACAAAAAGTATGAATAAGGTAGTGAACTGCAACAGATTCCCGTGTTTGCAATAACGTTATAACGTTAGCAGTGAGTTTACAGCCTCACTGATTTAACTACACAGCAAATAAAAGTCACGTTACTTAGCCAATAAACGTTATCTTACATTCAAAACTTACCGTTCTTTGTGCAACTTCAAATGCCGGACGAAGTTGGAAGTTGTTGCCTCTCCATCAGTAATTTTCGAACCGCATGTGTTGCATACTGCAAACCGTTTTGTGTTGACCACCTCGTAATTTTTATACCCAAACAAAATTATTTTAGGTATCATTTTTTGTTCACTGGCGTGTGGTTTGGACATGTCTTCTTCGTTGGTTGTCCTGCAATTTGATTGGATGAATGTTGTGTGATGAAAACAAAGTAGATCTAATTTGATTGGCTGTTGTACTGAGAGCACACCAGCTGACACACGCAACGCTGATAGACAAGTACACAATGAAAAATACGGAGCGCTCCCGAATAACTTTTTCATCTTTGGGTTTTGGGGAAAGTAGCAAGTCATGTCAAGTCATGTCAATTCAAAAGGCTCAAGTCCAAGTGAAGTCACAAGTCATTGATGTTAAAGTCTAAGTCGAGTTGCAAGTCTTTTTACATTTTGTCAAGTCGAGTCTAAAGTCATCAAATTCATGACTCGAGTCCACACGTCTGTCAAATACCACCCTGAACTGTCATCTGCAGTCTTCTTCAGAGGCAAGTGACAATAATCAGCACCCATGGCAACAAAGAAACAAACCAGTGTGCTGAAACAGAACCAAATCAACAACTAAGGAAATACTAAATATAAACAAAACATGATCCGACCCACGGATCATGACAATAATTAGCAGGGTGAATATTACATTTGTATTAATTAAGAGAGAAGGTTAAAACATTGCAATTCAGTAATATGAAAACCATTAACATGTAATGTACAGAAGCATTTATTCAGGTAGAAATATCACAAATAACAGCTAGGATAGGCTCCAGCTCCCTCGTTTCCCCAAAAGGGATAAACTGCAGAAAATGGATGATTGGATATTACAAAAACATATTTGACATTGAACTGTGATGAGATGGCAACTTGTCCAGGGTATACGCCGCCTTCCGCCCGATTGTAGCTGAGATAGGCTCTAGCTCCCCCCGCGACCCCGAAAGGAATAAGCGGTAGAAAATGGATGGATGGATGGATCTTTGACATTGAAAGCGGGATCATAACAATCAACATTTTGTGTTATCTATGCATGAAACTGTTATCTAAACATGGAAATGTAGCTCCTCCTCTGAATGCAAGGGCTTCTAAAGCAGGAATATAAATGATTTATTTCTACAAAATACAAAATCTGGCGAGACACCAACACACTCATGGTAGGGATGATGTTCGAAACCGGTTCTCCCGATTGTTCGATAAGAAAAGAACAGATTCCATGGATTTGAATCCTTTTTTGAGAACCAGTTCCCGTTATCAAAGACCATAGGGCCCACCATATTAAAATGTGCCGTGTCAGTTACGGGTGCTATTTCTGTATTTAACGCATAAATAAGGCGCATCGTAATTTTGGGCGCAGGCATGGTTAAACATACGCTAGCTTAAAACATACGCAATCTTAAAACATACGCAATCTTAAAACATACGCAATCTTAAAACATACCCTAGTTTAAAACATACGCTAGCTTAAAACATACGCGAGCATGCACGGACGCTGTTTTAAAAAGGCAGCAGGAGCAAAGCTGAGTTCGGTTGTACTTTATTGAAGTATTTATCAATGTACTCACATTATTTTTTGATCAATCCTCATCCACAAATCTATCAAAGTCCTCATCTTCTGTGTCCGAAATGAACAGCTGGGCAAGTTCTCCATCAAAGACGCCAGATTCCCTCTCCTCATTTTCAAAGTCAGTCTCGTTGTCCATTAGCATAGCAAGCTAGCACAACAGTAAAAGCCAACTTCTCTTGCCCCGTTGTGCGTATCGATTCGCTACCGTGCCGGTCCCTTTTTCTCCACAGTGTGCGTCACCGGGATGTCGAAAGTGAGCGGCACCTCGTCCATGTTGGTGATGTGTTTGTCGGCAATTTTTTTTATTTACAACGCACATAGCAGCACGAGATGCTCACTGGGGGCGTGCCTTTAGCGTCCTCTCTCACCTGAAACCTTCACTCTACAACGGCCGCACGCTGTCCTCAGTCACGTCCGCTTTTCCTCCATATAAACAGCGTGCCGGCCCAGTCATATAACATCTATGGCTTTTGGAACTCAGTATACACACAACAACCTATCTGGATTCGATAAGATATTCGATAAGGAATCGGTTCAATAAGAGGATTCGATAATGGGCTCGAACTCGATAATTTCTTAACGAACATCATCCCTACTTCATGGTGTTAAAACTTGAACAATTATCTGTCTAGGGTACACTTATTAATGATGAAAAATTATATACAGCTGCGATTAATCGCGATTAATTTTGTGTTAACTATCAACAATGCAATTATTATTCAAAGATATTTTAATTGTTTGACAACCGCAGTATTTAAGTATATATATATATATATATATATATATATATATATATATATATATATATATATATATATATATATCAGTGACGTGCGGTGAGGTTGATGGCTGGTGAGGCACTGACTTCATCACAGTCAGATTTACAAACATATGAACCCTAAAGAGTATCTTATTCACCATTTGATTGGCAGCAGTTAATGGGTTATGTTTAAAAGCTCATACCAGCATTCTTCCCTGCTTGGCACTCAGCATCAAGGGTTGGAATTGGGGGTTAAATCACCAACAATTATTCCCGGGCGCGGTGCCGCTGCTGCCCACTGCTCCCCTCACATCCCAGGGGGTGAGCAAGAAGATGGGTCAAATGCAGAGGACAAATGTCACCACACCTAGTGTGTGTGTGACAATCATTGGTACTTTAACTTAACTTTAACTTTACACATACAAACTGTAGCACACAAAAAAAGCACATTTAATAAAAAAAAACGTTTTTATGGTCTTACCTTTACTTATAAGTGCGGGAACAGTGGTGTTCGTGTTGGAGAAGTTGTGAATGAATGAAATATGAAATCCGTGCTGCAGTCTGCAGGTGTACCTAATGCTGTGTCCCTGCAATCGTTCACGGCTCCTGCGGCGCGAGCATTGTTGTTTTTGCACTTTTTGGCTTCTTGTTAAGTGACTTTTTTTGGGTGGATTCGGTCTTGCACGTGGAGGGTTTGGGTGTGGGCTTTGGTTGGTGTGGCGTTCCCGTCGGGGGGTGCAGTCTGCGGCGGAGGAGGTGCATTAACCAGCACCAGGAGGCGGGATTACGCAAGCCTCACACAGTGCGTCTTCGCAGCAGTTTTATGATTGTTCAGCACAAGAAATACGTTACACACATACAGTTGTTGACAAAATACACTGTACATTATACACCTCAGCTATCTAAACTATGGAAATGTATAATATAATTCATATAGCAATTCGGTCTCACTGCACATCAGGCCAGCAGTTAGCCGAGTCCGCAATCCATGGTGAGGCACAATTGAGTGACGTGCCTCAACTGGCTGCGGATCACCGCACCACCTCTTCTCAGTATTTGAACGACAAATGTGAAAATTCAGCGATTTTGAATAAAAACAATCTAAAACTGGTGAAGTTAAATGGAAAATAACTTTATAGTATAATCACTGGATACATATAACAATTTAATACATTTTTTTTTTAACATTTTTTTTCTTTCCATGATGGCAGGTGAGGCCTCGCCGCACCCGCCCGCCATCCGCCACCCGCCCGTTGTTATATATCTAATATAGACGATGGAAGGCATTAGTGAGGTTATAAAGCTTTTGCCTGTTAAAGAAAGGAGACTGATCCAATGTAGCAGAGACATTCAATGCGTGCCACGCTGTCACGGCCCAGATGCACACCAGTGCGCAATCATCTGGGAGCCGCGCTGAGCGCACCTCCAAGCGCGCTCGCGCCACTCAAACTGCTGCAGGCAGCTGCTTTCTATCTTGTTTTAACATCCTGTCGCACTCTTCTGGGATCACGGCGGCCGAAACTGCTCATGCTCAGGGTGTTTGTGGAGATTCGGGGTTTTGCACAAATGTGATGCACCATGTTAGATGTCCCGGTTTTGTGACTGTCGTAGACATAAACAGCGTCGCAGCTCTTGCAAATCACGTAGCCAGCATTACTATCATCCTGATTTACAACCTCATAAAAACGAGTCCACGCTGAACTTTTCTGGCCTTTTTTTCCCCTGGTCTTTAGTATTCCCTTTTTTAGTTTGTCGCGTACCACGTTTGCTGCCGGCGTTGCTATCTCTTTTTTTTTTCTTCTTCTGTTGTGGCATGCTGCAGGTGCCTGCTCGTTTTTCGTATGTGGGTAACAACATTTAACTATGTATATATATTTCCGAATTGGTTTAACTGCCACCCGTCTGAATCTATTTAAAATCAATTTTTTTTTTTTTTTCAACCGCCCGACCCGACCCGCGGATAAAATCTAATTTTTTTTTTATTTCAACCGCCCGACCCGCGGATAATCCGCGGACTCCGCGGTTGTGTCCGCAAACCGCGCATCTCTAATATATATATACTTGCTTCAAGCACACCTGTGAAGTGAACTGCCAAGAGTGTATATATATATATATATATATATACATATATATTTATATATATATATACTTGCTTCAATCACACCTGTGAAGTGAAATGCCTAGAGTATATATATATATATATATATATATATATATATATATATATATATATATATATATATATATATATATATATGTAAATGTATACATATATATATATACATATGTACATATATATATATATATATGCATATATATATATATATATATATATATATATATATATATATATATATATATATATATATATATATATATATATATATATATATACACACATACATACATACATCATATTATTTTCATGTCATATAATGCTCCTTCCAGTGCTGATGTTTTTAGTTTTAGTTTGTATCCAATCAGAATTCAGCTAGCTTATGTTGCCATGCTGTACCCAATCTGCCAGATGCCTTTAGAATCAACAATGCTGGCGCCCGTACACTGTAAGTGAAAGGGACATAGAGATGATAGACAGTTGCGACAGCCAATTAGATCACGAGTTGTCGTCAGTAAGGCCTTCTAGCTGGCCTCATGTTGAACGTGACATTTATGTGCCCTGTGATTGGATACTCACCGTTAGTGGATTAATTTGAGAACACATATAGAGTTGATAGACAGTTGCGATAGCCAATCAGATCACAAGTTGTTGACAGTAGATGTTCTGTTACAACTAAACTCCTGTCGTAAAAGTGTGTCATGCTTGTCATTTAATTAACATTGTTACATGTGTATTTTTCGCCATCATGTGGTCAGGGCAGTTAATATATCTTTGAAAAGTGTGTACTTTGAATCAAACTTTATAGACCGGAAGTTGCATAAGCCAAGCAGAGAAATTTACGGTATATGTTTTAGATGCCGATGCGTTTTAATTGATTTTTAAATGCGCCAGAAAATAACCCGATATGTATACTGTTGACATTTTCACCAGTAGGGTGTAAATGTGTTGCTGTATAGTATTTCTCCAGCAATGATCATGTAGTGACATCAATTACGGTATTTTGAGAGGTAATCATTGAAGTCGGACATCACTAAAGGCCTTGGTGGGAAACGCACGGCCTGCCACTGCATATATATGTGTACAAACGTTTCCATATGAGATGGGAAATTGTGTTAGATGTAAATATAAATGGAATACAATGATTTGCAAATCATTTTCAACCTATATTCAGTTGAATATGGGTTGAAAACATATTTGATGTTCAAACTGATTAACATTTTTTTTTGCAAATAATCATTAACTTTAGAATTTGATGCCAGCAACACGTGACAAAGAAGTTGGGAAAGTTGGCAATAAATACTGATAAAGTTGAGGAATGCTCATCAAACACTTATTTGGAACATCCCACAGGTGAATGGGCAAATTTGGAACAGTTGGGTGCCATGATTGGGTATAAAAATAGATTCCATGAAATGCTCAGTCATTCACAAACAAGGATGGGGCGAGGGTCACCACATTGTCAACAAATGTGTGAGCAAATTGTTGAACAGTTTAAGAAAAACCTTACTCAACCAGCTTTTGCAAGGAATTTAGGGATTTCACCATCTACAGTCCGTAATATCATCAAAGGGTTCAGAGAATCTGGAGAAATCACTGCACGTAAGCAGCTAAGCCCGTGACCTTCGATCCCTCAGGCTGTACTGCATCAACAAGCGACATCAGTGTGTAAAGGATATCACCACATGGGCTCAGGAACACTTCAGAAACCCACTGTCAGTAACTACAGTTGGTCGCTACATCTGTAAGTGCAAGTTAAAACTCTCCTATGCAAGGCGAAAACCGTTTATCAACAACACCCAGAAACGCTGTTGGCTTCGCTGGGCCTGAGTTCATCT
Organism: Nerophis lumbriciformis; assembly: GCF_033978685.3. Classification (NCBI taxonomy): domain Eukaryota; kingdom Metazoa; phylum Chordata; class Actinopteri; order Syngnathiformes; family Syngnathidae; genus Nerophis; species Nerophis lumbriciformis. The sequence goes on along the minus strand of NC_084578.2, from coordinate 20,543,416 downwards.
AAGATGGACTCATACAAAGTGGAAAAGTGTTCTGTGGTCTGACGAGTCCACATTTCAAATTGTTCTTGTAAAATGTGGACGTCGTGTCCTCCGGACCAAAGAGGAAAAGAACCATCCGGATGTTATAGGCCCAAAGTTGAAAAGCCAGTATCTGTGATGGTATGGGGGTGTATTAGTGCCCAAGACATGGGTAACTTACACATCTGTGAAGGCGCCATTAATGCTGAAAGGTACATACAGGTTTTGGAGCAACATATGTTGCCATCCAAGCATCATTACCATGGACGCCCCTGCTTATTTCAGCAAGACAATGCCAAGCCACGTGTTACATCAACGTGGCTTCATAGTAAAAGAGTGCGGGTACTAGACCTGTCCAGACCTGTCTAACCATGGAAAATGTGTGGCACATTATGAAGCCTAAAATACCACAACGGAGACCCCCGGACTGTTGAACAACTTAAGCTGTGCATCAAGCAAGAATGGGAAATAATTCCACCTGAGAAGCTTAAAAAATGTGTCTCCTCAGTTCCCAAACGTTTACTGAGTGTTGTTAAAAGGAAAAGCCATGTAACACAGTGGTGAACATGCCCTTTCCCAACTACTTTGGCACGTGTTGCAGCCATGAAATTCTAAGTTAATTATTATTTGCAAAAAAAAAAAAAAGTTTATGAGTTTGAACATCAAATATCTTGTCTTTGTAGTGCATTCAATTGAATATGGGTTGAAAAAGATTTGCAAAATATTGTATTCCGTTTATATTTACATCTAACACAATTTCCCAACTCATATGGAAATGGGGTTTGTATATATATATATATATATATATATATATATATATACTGTATATATATATATTTGTACGTGTAAGTATATGTATGTGTGCCTTCATTGTTTGCCGCCTGCTAGCACTTTTCACTGTCGTTTTACAAAAGGATTTTTGATGATGATAAAAATTCCCAAAACAGTGCAGTTTTCCTTTAAAACTTACTTAAGCCTCAGTTTCGAACCATTTGACGGCCCTTGAAAGCACCACAGTTATATGCATTCAGATGCTGCCACAGACAAACGTGTATTTTTCTCTTTCTTCTATCACCTCATCCTTCCTCCCATTGTCTGTGTGAATGCATAAATATGTTTTTTTAATTTTTTTTTTTTATTTCTACGTCATCAAACCGATGGCGTCTGAACGAAAGAAAGAAAAAAAACATCTTTAAAACTGAATAATACATTTTGAAATGTCACACCTGTGAGGTGGCTGGATTATCTTGACAAAAGAGAAGGGTTCAGAACACAGATTTTGACAAATAGGCCTTTTGTGCCCATAGAAACTAGTTAGAGCTATCTCTAAATATTTCTCAGTAATTTAGTTTGGCTCATAAAAGATGGGAGCAAAAACAAAAGTTTTACATTCTGGTCAAGTCAGTTTGTGTGAAGGTAAGCACACCTCACCATTCATCTTTCACCATTAAACATCATTAATATTATGATTATAATTATTTTTCAATGACCCCTATTGCAACCACAAGCATAACATGTAATCATGACATCATACTCTTAATCACTGTTTGGGTTTGCTTGAGGGAGGTTCAAAGGGGTGTATGAAAACTAATAAGATGTATAAAGCATAGGGCTGAGACAGATATCTGCCAGGGCTCCAGCTTCTCATCTCTTCTTCTAAATGATAGAGACAAAGGACCAATCCGAGTACTGCTTTCCACAACTCCTCAACATATCCTGCAGGAAGGAAACGTCTCATTGGTCTGAAGGTGTTCGTTGGAGTGTTCTGTTGTACAGCATCTGCATCTTCACAGTGGTTCTCAACCTGCTGGTCATCATCTCAATCTCCCATTTCAGGCACTTATCCTTTTTCAAGGCTCACAGCAACATGTTCCTAATGTAGCCTGTTGCATGACATCTATACTGTTTTTCAATGTGTCGTTTTCAGTGTCCTATCTTATTTTCTGTGTAAATTGTGGTGAACTATGTCTTTAATCCTCTTTAGTCCACTCCGGACTTATGTTGTCTTCTTTATTTCTATGTCTCCAGGCAGCTCCACACTCCCACCAACTTCCTTCTCCTGTCTCTAGCTGTCTCTGACTTTCTGGTGGGCCTTCTGGGGATCCCGCAAGGAATCCTGCAACAAACATCCTGTTGGCATTTTGGTGACGTTTTTTGTTCTCTGTATAATTTACTGTCCTTCATAGCAACTTCTGCCTCAGTAGGAAACATGGTGCTGATATCAGCGGATCGTTATGTTGCTATTTGTGATCCTCTGCATTATAACACCAAAGTCAGTGTAAAAACAGTTCAACTTTGTGTTTGTCTCTGTTGGTTCTTTGCTCTCCTCTACAACAGCATCATTTTGAAAGATCAGCTGGCTCATCCTGGAAAGTATCAGTCCTGCTATGGAGAGTGCGCTGTTATTTTTGACAACAATGCAGGAAATGTTGATGTCGTTGTGACCTTTGTCCTTCCTTTCAGCATCATCGTCACTCTGTACATGAGAGTGTTTGTGGTCGCTTTGTCTCAGGCCCGAGCCATGCGCTCTCATGTTACATCAGTCAAAGTTCAGCATTTTGTTCCAGTAAGAGCAAAGAAGTCAGAGTTGAAGGCAGCCAGGACTCTTGGTATCCTTGTCCTTGTCTTCCTAATGTGTCTCTGCCCATTTTACATTGTCCATTTGGGAGCCGACAGAAAATTTATGCATCATTTTGCAAAATATGGTCCATTACTCTTTCACTTCAACTCCTTTTTAAACCCTTTGATATATGCCTTGTTTTATTCTTGGTTTAGAAGAGCCATAAGACTTATTCTCACTCTGCACATACTGCAGCCTGGCTCCAGGCAGAGCAACGTACTGTAAAATCAACGATTGACACATGAACACATTAATCAGTTAACCAGTTGTTTAATGTCATTCAGCAGTGTTTTTTTATCCTGCACTACCATGAGCTTATGTAACGAAATTTCGTTCTTATCTGTGCTGTAAAGTTCACATTTGAATGACAATAAAAAGAAAGTCTAAATCTAAGTCTAAGTCTCTAAGTCAGTGTTTAGGCCAACATCATTTTATGCACTCGGCACATTTTTAAGTCAAAGGAAATGTATTTTGCTGATTTTTGTTTATCCTGGAAAGTAACAACAGACTTTTAGCATTTGTGTTTGTAATTTAAAAAATATTCAAATACTGTTTTTTAGACTATTTAGACTAAGCACACACTTGTGCACAGTTATAGGAGTGTGCACATTCTCGAGCAATCCTTTCAGAACAACATGTGCATCTTTATAGGTGTGAATACTTGTGAATATCTTGAATATATTTGACCAATAAATCTAACACTGAATGTTGTGTGCATAATTTCATTTAATAATCTTATCATCAAATGCACTTCCAGTCTGGATCTTTATAACAAATATAAGACACAAACAATCAAGCACATTTAAATATTAGAAGAAGACGTGCACTTAATTTTCTTGGCTCTAATCATATTCCCTATATCCAGTATATACACACTGTTTGTCTAGGGCTTTATTGCAAAGTGTACAAATAAGTCACATTTTTCAGATCATCATGTACTGTATCTTTAGATGCAATGTGCTTGGTTTTTTTGTTACTTATTGAGATGTTTGTTTTTATTAGTTTATGTACAGTGTACAATACATTATTCACAAGGAATCCATCTGTAGTCTTTAATTTGACACCATTTACATACAAAATATTGTATGTCAGGCGGTGTGACATTTGTTTTTCTCCCATGAATATAAATTTATAAGTATTTATACCTATAATTCATATAAAGACACTCCCTCTCACAATCACCCATTATTCAAAAGGGGACCTATACAACTGTCAATTCATAAAATGCGTATGCCAGTAAGTATAAACCATAATGTGCCTTTGCAAAGAGACCTATCAATTCTTAAACTGTTTAAAGATACAATGCATAAATTAAAACATTTCAAAACAACCACGTTAAAATTGTTACAGTTGTTTTAGACCACACCACAATACACATATACTATGTACATTTGATAGAATGTTTGCTCAAAATTAATAATTTATATAATGACAAACATAATGCACACATTTTCACACAGGGAGGGAACCATGACGAAGTAATGATGTGAAACAATTATCAGTAAAAGACACGGAGAAGGGGTATGATTATATACTTTCGCTTCTTCTTACCCCTTTCCAGGTATGTTGAATTGTAGAAATGTAACCACTAGGGGTGTGCATCTGTACCATAAATGGCACTCCGATATATATATATATGGTAACACTTTCGTATGGGGAACATATTCACCATTAATTAGTTGCTTATTAACATGCAAATTAGTAAGATATTGGCTCTTAATTAGTCATTATTAAGTACTTATTAATGTCTTATTCTGCATGGCCCTTTAATACCACTTAATGAATATGGTCTGTTCTTACATCACAAAAAAACTAAACTACAATAACCCTAACCCTCACCCTAACCCTTAAGTCTTTGTTACTTAGAATATGTTCCCCTAGTGTCCAAATAACTCTCAATTTAGTCTTTCAATCAATCAATCAAAGTTTACTTATATAGCCCTAAATCACGGGTGTCTCAAAGGGCTGCACAAGCCACAACGACATCCTCGGCTCAGATCCCACATCAGGGCAAGAAAAAACTAAACCCAATGGGATACAATGAGAAACCTTGGCGACCGGTGCAATGGACGTCGAGTGGATCTAGCATAACATTGTGAGAGTCCAGTCCATAGTGGATCTAACATAATAGTGTGAGAGTCCAGTCCATAGTGGGCCAGCAGGAGATCATCTTGAGTGGAGACAGGTCAGCAGTGCAGAGACATCCCCAACTGATGCACGGATGAGTGGTCCACCCTGGATCCCGACTTTGGACAGCTATCATCTGTGGTCACCGAATCTGTGCCCCTCCTCTCCACGAAAGAAAGGGGGGCAGAGCAGAAAAGATACGGCAGACCAACTGGTCTAAGGGGGGTCTATTTAAAGGCTAGACTAGTATACAAATTAGTTTTAAGATGGGACTTAAATGCTTCTACTGAGGTAGCATCTCTGTGTCACAACTTGAGGGTTCCAGGTTAGTTTCCAGCTTTTGCCGTCCTAGTCACGGCTGTTGTGTTCTTTGGTGAGACATCTCACCCACCTGGCTCCCAGTGCTGCTCACACTGGTGTAAACATGTGAATGACTGTTTGGTGGTGGTCTGAGGGGCCTTTGAAAATGTAGCTTATCACTGTCATGAATGTGGAATGAATGAATGACTGAATGATGGGTTCTTAGTTCTCTGTGAAGCGCTTTAAAGGCCTACTGAAATGCGATTTTCTTATTTAAACGGGGATAGCAGGTCCATTCTATGTGTCATACTTGATCATTTCGCGATATTGCCATTTTTTTGCTGAAAGGATTCAGTAGAGAACATCGACGATAAAGTTTGCAACTTTTGGTCGCTGATAAAAAAGCCTTTCCTCTACCGGAAGTAGCAGACGAGTAGCGTGATGTCACAGGTTGTGGAGCTCCTCACATCCGCACATTGTTTACAATCATGGCCACCAGCAGCGAGAGCGATTCGGACCGAGAAAGCGACGATTTCCCCATTAATTTGAGCGAGGATGAAAGATTTGTGGATGAGGAAAGTGAGAGTGAAGGACTAGAGGGCAGTGGGAGCGATTCAGATAGGGAAGATGCTGTGAGAGGCGGGTGGGACCTGATATTCAGCTGGGAATGACTAAAACAGTAAATAAACACAAGACATATATATATACCGTATTTTCCGCACTATAAGCCGCACCTAAAAACCACAAATTTTCACAAAAGCTGACAGTGCGGCTTATAACCCGGTGCGCCTTATATATGGATTAATATAAATATTTATTTTCATAAAGTTTCGGTCTCGCAACTACGGTAAACAGCCGCCATCTTTTTTCCCCGTAGAAGAGGAAGCGCTTCTTCTTCTATGGTAAGCAACCGCCAAGGTAAGCACCCGCCCCCATAGAAGAGGAAGCGCTTCTTCTTCTACTGTAAGCAACCACCAAGGTAAGCACCCGCCCCCGTAGAAGAAGAAGAAGCGCGCGGATATTACGTTTCATTTCATTTGTGTGTTTACATCTGTAAAGACCACAAAATGGCTCCTACTAAGCGACACGCGTATAACGCAGAATTTAAACTTACATCACAGATGGTGTCAAAAAACAAGTGAAGCACACAAATACAACACTCGCCGTCATTCCGGGTGGATTAACCAAAGAACTCCAACCGCTCGATATTGGTGTCAACAGGGCATTTAAAGCACGACTGCGAACGGCGTGGGAACAATGGATGACCGAAGGCGAACACACCTTCACTAAGACAGGGAGACAGCGCCGGACGACATACGCCAACATCTGCCAGTGGATCGTAAATGCCTGGGCGGATATTTCGGTCACAACTGTGGTCCGAGCTTTCCGGAAGGCAGGATTCACAGAACGAGACGGAGCTGGCCATTTTGGATCCCGTATTCGCCCAACTTTTTAATTCGGACACCGAAGGAGAAGAATTCGAGGGATTTATGAATGAAGAATAACTTCAGAAAGTGAGCGTTATGTTTATTTTGTGTGTTGTGACATTAACGTTCGAGCAACATTATGTTGCTATTGCTCTGCACTATTTTGAATTTTAGTTTGTGATTGCTCATTTGCACATTACCGTACATTTTGGGAGTGAACAGAGTTGTTAGAACGCTGGTTTTTAATATATTATTAAAGTTTGACTGACCTTTCTGACTGTTTTTTTGACATTCCCTTTAGCGCAGTTAGATGCGGCTTATAACACGGGGCGGCTTATAGCTGGACAAAGTTTTGAAATATGCCGTTCATTGAAGGCGCGGCTTATAACCCAGGGCGGCTTATGGTGCGGAAAATACGGTACTCTATTAGCCACAACACAACCAGGCTTGTATTTAATATGCCACAAATTAATATCGCATAACAAACACCTCCCCCCTCCCGTCCATATAACCCGCCAATACAACTCAAACACCTGCACAACACACTCAATCCCACAGCTCAAAGTACCGTTCATCTCCCCAAAGTTCATACAGCACATATATTTCCCCAAAGTCCCCAAAGTTACGTACGTGACATGCACAAAGCGGCACGCACGTACGGGCAAGCGATCAAATGTTTGGAAGCCGCAGCTGCATGCGTACTCACGGTACCGTGTCTGCGTATCCGACTTAAAGTCCTCCTGGTAAGAGTCTCTGTTGTCCCAGTTCTCCACAGGCCAATGGTAAAGATTGACTGTCATCTTTCGGGAATGTAAACAATGAAACATCGGCCGTGTTTGTGTTGCTGAAGTCGGCCGCAATACACCGCTTCCCTCCTACAGCTTTCTTCTTTGCTGTCTCCATTGTTCATTGAACAATTTGCAAAAGATTCACCAACACAGATGTCCAGAATACTGTGGAATTTTGCGATGAAACAGACGACTTAATAGCTGGCCGCCATGCTGTCTCAAAATGTCCTCTACAATCCGCGACGTCACACGCTGACGTCATCATACCGAGACGTTTTCAGCAGGATATGTCGCGCGAAATTTAAAATTGCACTTTAGTAAACTAACCCGGCCGTATTGGCATGTGTTGCAATGTTAAGATTTCATCATTGATATATAAACTATCAGACTGCGTGGTCGGTAGTAGTGGGTTTCAGTAGGCCTTTAAGAGTCAAGAATAGCGCTGTATAAATCTAATCCATTATTATTCATCAATAAGCCCCGCGGAGCGCACCTCGGGACACGCCCACGGCCGCTCATCTCCTGCACACGTCACTCCGGCGGCAGCAAGCAGCTGCAATCAATCAGCACTCAGCACACCTGTCACTGATGATTTTCCTGGGTTTCTTAAGCCAGTGCAGTCCTGCGGGCCAGAACGTAATCATCTGTTCGAGTACCGTAAGCGATCATCCAGCTCTATGCAACCTTACTCTCTCTCTGTGTGTTTGCAACTGTCGTGTTTGATTGGTCTCATATCTTCCTTGTCGTCCTTCCTGCAGTCTGACTTCGTTCCACGTGACAAGCTGTGCGTCCCGTCTTCCTTGTTGTTCCCCTCTGGTTCTCTGGCTTCCCCTCTTGGATGTCAACCTCTTGCCTGGACACGGACCTGTTGACGCCTCGCTATACCCCCCCGACTACCTGCCTGTCTCACGGACATTCAAGCCTGCTTTTCCGCTGCGGGACTTCCGCCTCTCACTCAACACTCCCGGTAACACACAACAGTTAATTCATACATAGTTTATGCCTACCATACACACTCTGGGATTTAGTCACACTCCATTCCCTAGTTTATTTCATACTTGCCAACCAATTCCGGGAGGTCGGGGGCGTGGTTAAGAGGGGAGGAGTATATTTACAGCTAGAATTCACCAAGTCAAGTATTTCATATATATATATATATATATATATATATATATATGAAATACTTGACTTTCAGGGAATTGTAGCTATATATATATATATATATATATATATATATATATAAATAAGAGAAATACTTGAATTTCAGTGTTCATTTATTTACACATATACACACACACATAACACTCATCTACTCATTGTTGAGTTAAGGGTTGAATTGTCCATCTTTGTTCTAGTCTCTGTCACTATTTTTCTAACCATGCTGAACACCCTCTCTGATGATGCATTCTGCTTCGTCTCCTTGTTGTGTGCACAGTTGTGCACTGCACTCTCTAAAAGCCCTAGATGTTATTGTCACATATGCATGCAATGTAGATGGCAGTATTGTCCTGTTTAAGAGTGTCACAACATTGCTGTTTACGGCAGACAAACTGCTTTACGGTAGACGAAAACGTGACTGCTGTTGTTGTGTGTTGTTACCGCGCTGGGAGGACGTTAATGAAACTGCCTAACAATAAACCCACATAAGAAACCAAGAACTCGTCCTGGATCATTCTACAGTTATAACGTGATTGGGCAGGCACGCTGTTTATATTGTGGGAAAGCGGACGTGAAAACAGGCTGTCAACACGTCACTCAGGTCCGCCTGAATTTCGGGAGATTTTCGGGAGAAAATTTGTTCCGGGAGGTTTTTGGGAGAGGCGCTGAATTTCGGGAGTCTCCCGGAAAATCCGGGAGGGTTGGCAAGTATGGTTTATTTAGATTATTGTTTGTTATTATATATATATTGTAAATATATATTATAAATACATAGAGCTAACTACTCCCCCTTGTTGTCTGTAATATTTACTCCTCCCCTACATAACATTTTCAGCCCAAGAATTGTAACCTTGTCCCCGTCTTGGAAGTAAAGCTAAAATTTTTAAGTTGAAGCTAAAAATAATTGCTTTAATTACTTACTTACATTAGCATGCTAATGTTTTATACTCGCAGTTTAACTAACTTTCTTTGTTTTAAAGCTGGAAGTCATGGATTTCGTTACTTGGGACCCTCTTGGAAGTACTATAATTTATCGTTTAGCTAATTCTGCAGGTATACTCCAAACATTCCCCTATTTTTTTTTTTCAACCATTACAACATGCATTTTCCATTTTAAGAATTCTTATTACGTTTCAGTACAGCTTCTGCACTTCAACATCCAAACCATTTTCTTAAGTATTTCTACATTCATTCCAATCTCCATCAGCATATCAGTTCAGCTTCAGCATAGGAGCACGATTGGAGCACGTACATGCTGTTTCTACTAAAATGACTTAATGTAGTTATTATTAAGGTTTATCACATGTTGTTATGGATCAATGAACTCACGTTTACCACAGCCAGGTCAAAGTGCAAAAAAACGCAGTTTGTCAAAACAAACTAGGATAAAAATGTCCTGCCTGCCTCTTGCCACTTTGCTATCGCCCCCTGCTTTATCTTGCAGTGCCCTCCTTTGGTGTTTCTGAGCAAATCCTCCTGAGAGCATGTTTGCAAATTAGGCCTTCCTTTTCTCAGCCTTGCTGCCATGCTTGTCTGACTGACTGTTCAAGACTGTTCAAACATGCTTCAGTTTTGTCTCATGCTTGCATTTTTGTATCCTTGGTGTTGGCTTCAACATACATTTTCTCCACACTAATGTAAATTCTCGCCAGTAAAAGGGTGGACTGCCATCTCCGGGTTGGAGAGGAGATCTTGCCTCAAGCAGAGGAGTTCAAGTACTTCGGAGTCTTGTGCACGAGTGAGGGAAGAGTGTATTGTGAGATCGACAGGTGCGGCGTCTTCAGTAATGCGGACGCTGTATTGATCCGTTGTGGTGAAGAAGGAGCTGAGCCGGAAGGCAAAGCTCTCAATTTACCGGTCAATCTACGTCCCGATCCTCACTTATGGTCATGAGCTTTGGGTTATGACCAAAAGGACAAGATCACGGGTACAAGCGACCGAAATGAGTTTCGGCCGTCGGGTGGCGGGGCTCTCCATTAGAGATAGAGTGAGAAGCTCTGTCATTCGGGATGAGCTCAAAGTAAAACCGCTGCTTCTCCTCATCGAGAGGAGCCAGATGAGGTGGTTTGGCATCTAACCAGAACATGTTGGGGAGACTATGTCTCCCGGCTGGCCTGGGAACGCCTCGGGATTCCCCGGGAGGAGCAAGACGAAGTAGCTGGGGAAAGAGCATTCTGGGCTTCTCTGCTTAGGCTGCTGCTCCCGCGACCTGACCTCAAAAAAGTGGAAGAAGATGGATGGCGTGAGTTTATGTATTATACTTACTTGATAATTCTTACATTTTTACTACCGTTCCAGCGTGGCATTGCTTACTTAGTGGCATCTTCAATTATGTTCGTACTTTTTGACCTTTGTGTCATGTTTCTTCGGCTGCATATTTTTTGGCATTGATTTTGGTGTATACTTCTTCACAATTATTGTACATTTTTTGTTATTAATTATAGTAAAAAGTTCCGTTTTGGAGTCCAACTTCCGGCTCCCGCTGTTGTAACAAAAATGTTCTTTAAAAAAATTATAAAGATATTTATCTATATGACTAACAGCACTTTGTAGGGAATTGAGTTGGGGGGCAGTATAGACTTCCCTGCACTTTCGAGAAAGTATTATTTTCATCTGATGGTGCAGGTGCATAATAACATTGACGTGCAACTGCAATGACATAAATGCTGCCAAAAAAAACTTGTTTAATGCAGAGTCTGAATCAATCGGAAAGTGTGCAGGTGTACCTAAGGTTGTGACCTGATGAATCCATCTAATATTTGTGAAGTTTATCTTCGACTGTGTCTGGAAAATAATGTTATTGACTTACAGATATATATTTAAACAGTGTACATTTTCAAAAAATACATCTTGACACTTTTGGAGAGGGCGAGGTGTGGTTTCATTTGCAATTTGGGAACGCCTCCTCAATCTAACATCTTGCAAACACTCTCCAAAAACAAAACAAAAAAGTGACCACAAGGAAATAATTTCAATGAAGATTAAAATCGTCATAGGTCCCCTTTACAGGAGAATTGCACTTTTTCTTAAATGTTGCCCGTCATTCACAATGCCTATGTAAGACAAGAACACATTTTTTTCTTTATGCATTCTAATTTATAAAATATGGAATATATTGTATGAGTTGGCGAACAAAGCAGCTAATGGCAGTACTGCACTTTATTGCACCCATAATGCTTTCTATAAAAACATCTAAAAACCGCCAAAAATACCCCATTTATATCGCAAGACCTGAATAATAACCAAGTATTACCAACATCGTGATTATAAAAGCTTACACAAAGAAATTACTTTTAGTGGTGCCATGATCACAGAGAGGTATCTATCTTATGCAGCTCATGACATCCTGAGGTGCTGCGTCACTTCTGAGTTGGCTAAAAGGGGAGGCGTAATATATATATATATATATAAGAAATACTTGACGTTCAGTGATATCTAGCTATATATATATATATATATATATATATATATATATATATATATATATATATATATATATATATATATATATATATATATATAGCTAGATTTATTTATTTAATTATATATATGTATATATTTTATTATATATATATATATATATATATAAAATAAATACTTGAATTTCAGTGTTCATTTATTTACACATATACACACACATAACACTCATCTACTCATTGTTGAGTTAAGGGTTGCATTGTCCATCCTTGTTCTATTCTCTGTCACTATTTTTCGAACCATGCTGAACACCCTCTCTGATGATGCATTGATGTGTGGCACGCACAAAAGTGCTTTCATAAAATGCACTAAATGGCAGTATTGTCCTGTTTAAGAGTGTCACAACATTGCTGTTTACGGCAGACAAACTGCTTTACGGTATACAAAAAAGTGACTGCTGTTGTTGTGTGTTGTTGCCACGCTGGGAGGACGTTATTGAAACTGCCTAACAATAAACCCACATAAGAAACCAAGAACTCGCCCTCCATCATTCTATAGTTATAACGTGATTGGGCATGTACGCTTTTTTATATTGTGGAGGACCTGAGTCCGCCTGAATTTCGGGAGATTTTCGGGAGAAAATTTGTCCCGGGAGGTTTTCGGGAGAGGCGCTGAATTTCGGGAGTCTCCCGGAAAATCCGGAAGGGTTGGCAAGTATGACAGTAACACAAAAACAACCTGTCTCTGTGATCACTATAGGTGTATAAATAATAATATAGTGTTAAATAAAATCAGTCCCTTGGGCACAAAACTGAAAATAAAACAGCTCTCCAAAAAGTACACTTCTGCAGGTATTGGAACATACTAACTACCCACACTATGACACTAAGAACACCACAGTCATCAAGCATGTCTGCCTTTTCAGGATCAAGTCTGACCCGCTCTTCGCTAATCGTGTCGCCAACGGTGGAAAAAACACATTCACTTGGCGTGGAACTAGCTTGGACACACAGATAGGTTTGACGACATCCTCCTCCAGTCTGTATCTAAACCTTCAGGGGTCCATCAGTGTGGCCTCCTCCAGGAATGACTGCACATCCTTGTCCTGGAGGGAAAATGAGGGACAGACACAGCATAGAATTAGGGGGGAAATTAGCTGAATGTGAAGACTAGGGTGTCTGTTATTAAGTCTTTAGCATTAGTATGTGGAATTAAATGATGGAATGGATTAAGTAATGAAGTTAAACATTGTACTGATATGATCCACTTTAAGAGGTTGTTCAAATTAATAGTGCTTGCAAAGTACAAAGAAGAATTATGAGAAATACTTTCAACCTTATTGAAAATAAGATCTTCATCTCAGTATATTAATAAAGACTGAATTAATTAAATACATATTACAAAACTGTTGTATATACTAATTCACAGATGTTATTTTATTATAAAAAGGTCAGTAAATGATGCATATATTTGTAAACGCTCTGAAGTGGGAAAGGGGTAGGATTAAATAAGCTTTACTTCTTCCTAGTCCTTTTCGGACATGATGTAAAGTGAAATGATATGAAACTGTAATGTGTTATGCTGTAAGTGTGTTCATGTACGAAATAAACTAAAGAAAGAAAGAAAACACTAGTTTATTAGACAGACCTGCAAACTCTGGAGTGGTGTAGGCTACAAGATAGAGTTAATGTTATCAGACACATACAAAAAGGCTAACGTTCACGCCACTGACTATGCTTAGGTAACGTTAGTCTAGCTAACATTACTGCAGTCCTGGTTGACATAAGAGGTAACTTTATTTTAGCCTGAAGGCTACAAGTGAGCAATTATGGAAACTAACCGGCAACAGTTAACCCTAGTTACTCACCGGCACTATCACTGGAGCTGGGGCTGCAGGTTGAAGCAGAGGAAGAGGGGCGTGCTTCGTCATCTCTGTCGCTGCTTCTCCATGTGTCGAAGACATGTGTTTGTGTGTAAGAACGGTTCTCGAACGTTCAGGTTATGTACGGCCTGAACATGTTTCAACATGCTTGTTGTACTTCCCCCCTTACATGAGAGCGAAGCCTGGCAATAATTGCATTTTGCCGTTTCCTTGTCGTATTATTTTGTAAAATGAAGCCATGCCTTGAGGCGTTTTTTCCGGTCCATTATTTTTGCTGCTTTCTGTATCTGCCGCCTAACGACTGAGCTACGTCATTTGCTGTGATGTCCCACAGGGCAATTCCTGTGGGAAGGGATTCGTTCCCAGGGATTCGAATAAAAAAAAAAACTCTTTTTCTTTACTATAGTGGCCTCGATAATGGGAAACGGTTCTCAAAAAGGGATTCGAGTCCATGGAATCGGTTCTTTTCTTATCGAACAACCGGGAGAACCGGTTTCGAACATCATCCCTAGACACTACCTATATCGGCAGCACGGTGAAAGAGGGGTTAGTGCGTCTGCCTCACAATACGAAGGTCCTGGGTTCGATCCTGCGCTCGAGATCTTTCTGTGTGGAGTTTGCATGTTCTCCCCGTGACTGCGTGGGTTCCCTCCGGGTACTCCGGCTTCCTCCCACCTCCAAAGACATGCACCTGGGTATAGGTTGATTGGCAACACTAAATTGGCCCTAGTGTGTGAATGTGAGTGTGAATGTTGTCTGTCTATCTGTGTTGGCCCTGCAATGAGGTGGCGACTTGTCCAAGGTGTACCCTGCCTTCCGTCCGAATGCAGCTGAGATAGGCTCCAGCACCCCCTGCAACCCCGAATGGGACAAGTGGTAGAAAATAGATGGATGGGATGGATGGACTACCCATATCCATATTTTATTTGTCGAAAATATATTTTGCCCTGTGAGTTGGATGACACATCAACATACAAGCTAACAGGCATATATTTCCCCCGTTAGCCTATATGTCGATGTGTCATTGACCGGGCTAGCATGCTAAGCATTCGTTTCACGGACATACTAGCTTTGTCAGACAAAATCATAGACTGTATTAGACAATATAGTTTACATACGAAATGTCAATTTCCATTTATTACAAGTAATAACAAAACTTAAATGCCTTACTTACCTTACAAGGAAGAAATGAGCAAGTTTGGCGTCAGATGAAAAAATCTTCTTCGCCTTCAATCGTCTCCATCTTTTAAAGGCATCCCGATACAAATTCTTGTTTTGTTCTTGGCTTTGTCATGAATAGGTTGAGAATCGTAGCAAGGCCTTCTACATTTACTAAGGTCTGAAATGTTTAGTAACTTTACCAGTGGCAGTAGCTCGGCGAAAATGGCAGTGCGTAACTGGCAACCTGCACGTAACACACACTCACAGACTTTCTAATTGGTCAAACGGTTGAGAGCAGGGCATCAATATGAAAACAATGACAAGATTTTGGGGCTGTAAATCTAATTTTGAAATGAGCATATCCCGGCTGAACTACTGTTATTAGTTAAAGAGGTATTCGAAAAAAACATGATTTTTTTAATGCCTTTTGACATATCAGGGCCATGTAATGAAGACTTGACGTGAAATTTCTACATATTGTACCTCTAAACCTGCGTGAGGATTATGATTTATGCTTCATCTAAATGAGAAGATATGAACATCCCAGTAAGAACAGACATTGTACAGTAAGTGATTGTTTTATTATGTTCATAGTTTGTATGTCTTGTTTACCATTTTGCAATACTGCCACATGATGCTTAGTTTTTCACCAAAGCTAAAACTTGCAGATCCTCCTTCTGATATTCAGGCTCAAAAATATAAGGTTCTAGATCATCATTTGTCCCAAAGTAGTATTTGATGTGGAATATCAGTATGTGGAATTAAATTATGGAATGGATTAAGTAAAGAAGTGAAACAATGTATGAATATGATCCAGTTTAAGGAGCTGTTCAAACTACAAGGGTTTACTTGAGGGAACAAATAAGTGACTTACCTAGTTATGAAGAAAACGTACGGCGTGGCTCGAATGGGAGTGCAGCCGTGTCAGCAACCTGAGGGTTCCTGGTTCGATCCCCGGCATCTACCACCTTAGTCACGTCCGTTGTGTCCTTGGGCAAGACACTTGGCCCTTGCTCCTGATGGGTCGTGGTTAGCGCCTTGCACACTGCAAAAACTCAGTGTTCAAAAACAAGAAAAAAAAATACAAAAGTTAGGGGCATTTTACTTGAACTAAGCAAAATTATCTGCCAATAGAACAGGAAAATTTGGCTTGTCAAGACTTTCCAAAACAAGTACAAATAGCTATCCTCAATGAACCCAAAATTACCTTAAAATTAGTATATTCTCACTAATAACAAGTGCAATTTTCTTGAAAGAAAAAACAAATATGAGACCTTTTTTTCTCAATATGTTGAAAAATATTCTTAAATTAAGTAAATGCTAGTGCC
Organism: Nerophis lumbriciformis; assembly: GCF_033978685.3. Classification (NCBI taxonomy): domain Eukaryota; kingdom Metazoa; phylum Chordata; class Actinopteri; order Syngnathiformes; family Syngnathidae; genus Nerophis; species Nerophis lumbriciformis. The sequence goes on along the minus strand of NC_084578.2, from coordinate 20,527,190 downwards.
ATTATCTTGACATAATTAAATGCGCTCGGCATTACATTTCTTGCATTTTCCTATTGATAACATGACATCATCGTGCCAAGTGCGTGCTCTTTCAGTCAATTAGTGCACAAAGAATATATATATATATATATATATATATATATATATATATATATATATATATATATATATATATATATATATATATGTATGTATATATATATATATATATATATATATGTATGTATATATATATATACCGTATATTACCAAATAGTAGACCGGGCGTTTATTTCACAAAATGGGGTCAGACCCAGGGCGGCTATTAGGACATGGGCGGTTATTTGCACAAGGCTTTTATTTATGTTTGCACCAGCCTGCACCAGGCCATTATTTGGTTACAATGGTTAGTGTCCAGTATTTTTTTTCGTACTAAAAACTTTAAATGTAAAAGCTAATGTAAACATACAAACAAACAAAAAAACAAGACTATCAAAAGACAAGAGATCAACAAGGCCTCAACATGACAGTAGTGCAACAATTGTCAAATAGAATACAAATACTAAAAATAAATAAACTTTTTAAATAAAGCAGCCTACCGGGAAAAATTTAATTATGGTACCAAGTACTCAAGTATAAAACCCACCATCAAAACAGAACAATAATACTGTCACTGTCCTTTGCCTTAATGCGGATCATTTTGCGGGACACACGGTGGTTCAGTCCACGAACGTGATGTATCCACTGACACAAATTAGCATCAAGCTCGTCGCTCACTTTCTTCCTACCTCCACCAGATAAGCGAGCCCGTTTTCCATCGATTGCCGACTGAGATTGTAGTTCTCCCTTTTTTTGTTTCCATTCTCGTACACGTTTTGGGTCAACATTAAACTGCCTGGCCGCTGCCAAACCAGAATTCTGCTCCGCATACTTCACAACCGCTAGCTTGAACTTTAAGTCAAACTTTCTGTTCTTCCCCCTTAAAGTATTCCCGTCCATCAGTTGTGGTGTACCGGTATCCTGTTCATTCAACTCACTGCTGCTGTTGCTTGCCATGTTGAAACTTTTCCTCGTGGGTTTGTTGTTGTCGTTGAGTGTGTGTTACGCTATATGCGGTCACCCATTGCAATATGTTGATTACCCAGAATCCCCACGTAACGTCTGCTGTTACCGTAATGACCAGAATTATTGCACCTTTGCTTTTCCTTTTAGCTTATAAATTGGGTTTAATGAAGTCAATATGATTTTAATCTAAATTATGCAAATAACAGCCCATGGGCGGCTATTTGGACATAGGCGTTTATTAGGAAGAGGCGTTTAATTCACAAAATGGGGTCAGACCCCGGGCGGCTATTAGGACATGGGCGAATATTTGCACAAGGGCGTTTATTTGGTAATATACGGTATATATGTATGTATGTATATATATATATATATATATATATATATATATGCGACTTGTCCAGGGTGTACCCCGCCTTCCGCCCGATTGTAGCTGAGATAGGCTCCAGCGGCCCCCGCAACCCCAAAAGGGAATAAGCGGTAGAAAATGGATGGATGGATATATATATATATATATATGTATATATATATATATATATATATATATGTCTTATTCTATATATATGTCTTATCCTATTTTAATGGGAGCATTCGAATGCTCCCATTAAAATCTCCTGATGATTGAGGGTACCCCCCCTCATGAAACAGGCCTGTAGAGATGAAATAGTCTTGTGATTTTTTTTTTTCCCACACATACATATATATATATATATATATATATATATATATATATATATATATATATATATATATATATATATATATATATATATATATATATATTTACAGCCCGGCCCCCGACCAAATGTTTTTTTATTGTAATTTTGAAAAATTCATCTGAACTATTTCTGTTCAAAATTGTTAGAAATGTCACATGTTAAATGATTAAATATTAACTGTCAGTTTGCTGTACTGTGCCAACTGTACTACTATATGAGTACGTATGTTCTATTGTTTCATTGAAAATAAAACAGCAAAGTCCATTTGGCTGTCATCTGTTTTAATTATGAGACACAATTGTGTCAAAGTCATGATTTTTTATTTCATGCTTGAAATAAGAAATTCTTACTTTGAAAAAGCAGTTTTATACTTGTAAGTGTTGATGACACAGCTTTGCAACAGTTGATATTCTAGTTTCAAGCATGTTTTACTCAAAATAGGTCATAAAATCTCAGCAACAAGCTGTAATATCTTACTGAGATAATTTAGGACCAAAACACTTAAAACAAGTAAAACAATCTAATCTAAAATCTGATGTCTCTTATGAAGTTTGTCGGATTAGTAACGTTGTTTTTGTTAAAGGGAAAACTAACTTTGTAATGCGTCTGTGAAATTAATACACGGCCCTATGCCCAAAATGACAAAAATAGGTAAATATTACATGTTACTATGTTACTACATTACATATATACTTACAGTGTGTATAAAAAAACGTTGATGGAGGCTTTTGGAGGTTTTTTTTAGAGCGACTCCTGAAGCCTCCATTGGTAGCTGACTTTTGCTAATGTTTATTTACGAGTTAGAATGCATAAAATATAGGGAAATGTGTGCTTGTGTCACATAAGGATTGTGAATGATAGGCAAATTCCCCCCAAAAAGGGGCGATTCCCTTTAAAGTCCTCCTTGTTTACAAATTGTGGTATAGGATAGAACCAGAAGGGGGCAGCATCATCTAAAGAAACCAAGTGTGATAAGTCAGTCATTACTGTAGAAAACATATCTATGGCCCATTGAAACATAATTCCTTAAAAGTATATAAAAAAAATATTGTGAGCTTTCCCTTATGTTTCACTGAACGTGTTTTGGACTGTGGGTAACATTTCTGGAATGTGCAATACGTAGTTCACCTGAGCAATACGCCATCACATAGTGTATCACAGCAGAGAGCACAGTACTTCTGCCCGTTTTATTTGAACAAACTGAATACTTTTTCACCATACACACATGCATACTGACCCAGAAATTATCCTCTCCGAGATCCCCTCTAAAGTAAGGGAAGCAGATGTGGAACTGCAGTTGGGGGGAGGGAGAGGTCGAGCAGCATTGAAAGACAATATGCAGCCTGCACCTGTTTCTCATTACACCACTATGTGTGTGTCATTTTGTGTGTCTCTGTGCGCATTTCAGATATTGCTGACATTTTCCAAGTGAAATGCTAACTCCCAGACCTACTACAGTGTGTGAGACGGTGACTCGTGTCTTCATTTGACTGCATCGTGACAGAGGAAAGACGGGATTGATAAAGTGAGATGTCTATAGGGTAATATAAACTTCTTAACCATAGAGCCATTTAGCCGGGGCCGCGAGGGCCTAAATATCTGTTTCTCATCTGTGGTCCGTATGGGCCGCAGCAGTACTCAGTTGTAATACACTTTTCCTCCACTTGTAGTAATGACAATCTCAAACAAACAGAAGAAGTCTGGAGCTTAAAGGCCTACTGAAATGCGATTTTCTTATTTAAACGGGGATAGCAGGTCCATTCTATGTGTCATACTTGATCATTTCGCGATATTGCCATATTTCTGCTGAAAGGATTTAGTAGAGAACATCGACGATAAAGTTTGCAACTTTTGGTCGCTGATAAAAAAGCCTTGCCTGTACCGGAAGTAGCAGACGAGTAGGTTGTGGAGCTCCTCCCATCTGCACATTGTTTACAATCATGGCCACCAGCAGCGAGAGCGATTCGGACCAAGAAACCGACGATTTCCCCATGAATTTGAGCGAGGATGAAAGATTTGTGGATGAGGAAAGTGAGAGTGAAGGACTAGAGGGCAGTGGGAGCGATTCAGATAGGGACGATGCTGTGAGAGGCGGGTGGGACCTGATATTCAGCTGGGAATGACTAAAACAGTAAATAAACACAAGACATATATATACTCTATTAGCCACAACACAACCAGGCTTGTATTTAATATGCCACAAATTAATCCCGCATAACAAACACCTCCACCCTTCCGTCCATATAACCCGCCAATACAACTCAATCACCTGCACAACACACTCAATCCCACAGCCCAAAGTACCGTTCACCTCCCCAAAGTTCATACAGCACATATATTTCCCCAAAGTCCCCAAAGTTACGTACGTGACATGCACATAGCGGCACGCACGTACGGGCAAGCGATCAAATGTTTGGAAGCCGCAGCTGCATGCATACTCACGGTACCGTGTCTGCATATCCAACTCAAAGTCCTCCTGGTAAGAGTCTCTGTTGTCCCAGTTCTCCACAGGCCAATGGTAAAGCTTGACTGTCATCTTCCGGGAATGTAAACAATGAAACACCGGCTGTGTTATCCGGCACAACAGCCAAGGGGTGCATTCTATGGCGGGGGTGCGTTATCCGGCACAACACCTGCCGCAATACACCGCTTCCCACCTACAGCTTTCTTCTTTGCTGTCTCCATTGTTCATTGAACAAATTGCAAAAGATTCACCAACACAGATGTCCAGGATACTGTGGAATTTTGCGATGAAAACAGACGACTTAATAGCTGGCCACCATGCTGTCCCAAAACGTCCTCTACAATCCGTGACGTCACGTGCAGGCGTCATCATACTGAGATGTTTTCAGCAGGATATTTCGCGCAAAATTTAAAATTGCACTTTAGTAAGCTAACCCGGCCGTATTGGCATGTGTTGCAATGTTAAGATTTCATCATTGATATATAAACTATCAGACTGCGTGGTCGGTAGTAGTGGGTTTCAGTAGGCCTTTAAGTACTCTCCTTTTTATCAGTTTTTTTTCATAACGTGATTTATACAACTGATGTGTTGTTGAAGCTTGTTTATTTCAGATGCAGTCAGTAGTCATTTGTTCAACTTCTTAAGTTATACTTGTAGTGATACTCAAGGTTTCATTTTAGGTCCTCTCTTTTTCATCAATTGGGCTATACGACTGGTGGCCCACGAGTGCAGTTTAGTTTCAGCTTCTTAAAAAAAAACACTAGAGTGCTGACGTATGTATGATCTTTGACTAGCTTTTTTGCAGAAGGTGCTTAAAGGCAGAGCGCCTCAATGACTTTGACAAAATCAATAGACAAAAATCTAATGTTTCTGTGGAGGAAGCTGGTGCTCAGGGAAAAGTCTGGTCCACACGGTCCTTAGCTATCTGGAAATGCGGACCCCAAAACACTTTAGTCTAGTCTAGGCTATCACGTGCGTGAAGTTAGCTGGGATAAGCTCTATTTTTTTCGGTGACCCTAATGAGGATAAGCGGCAGTGGTGTGCCGTCAGGGCCAGCAAGGCCTTCTCTGCTGGCCTAACATAACCAGAAATCATGATCATAATTAAAGATAAAAGTATTTTTTAATTTACTTTCCCTAAATATCTAAAAGTATTCATATTCTCTTCATGTCATATTATGCTCCGTACAGTGCTGTTGTTTTTAGGTTATAGAGTTTTTACCCAATCAGAATGCAGCTATCTTATGTTGCCATGCTGTACCAAATCTGCCCGAGGCCTTCAGGATCAACAATGCGGGCGTCCGTGCACTTTCAGTGAACGGGCACAAACATTTGACAGACAGTTGCGATAGCCAATCAGATCACGAGTTGTTGTCAGTAAGGCCTTCTAACTGGCCTAAGGCAGATATATATTGTGATGTTATGATCTAGGTAACATAAGAACTCCATTACCCAGCATGCCACAGTAGTGAAGAGCATGCAGTAGCCCCGATTAGGTTGTGGAATTGTAAAGATGCTGACAGCGGGATGTTTTTGATGAGCACGCTGTGGAGTAAACTTTAAGAACCCAGCCAACACGCCACGTCTGCATCTTTTGTGATTAGACAGGACAACACATATATTTGCAATGCCATTTTCAAGAAGGATATTGAAAGAAAAACTACATCTTGTGAGACGACGTCGGCCAACCCCGGAAGCTCGAATGGGTTCTTACAAATTATGAGTTTAATATGTTTTTTGCCATTTTTATTTTGATAGTACCACATAAGATATGTTTTAATTGCTGATGCGGGTTTATTGATTTTTAAATGCGCCACAAAATAACCCGTTTTGTACACTGTTGATGTGTTTCAATTCTGAGTAGTGCGTTAATGTGTTTCTGTATAGAATTTCTCCAGCAATGGTCTTGTGGTGACATAAATGATGGTATTTTGAGAGGTAATCATTGGAAACAGGATATCACTGAAGGCCTAGGTGGGAAACGCACAGCCCGCCACTGATAAGCTATGAAATAGCCCACTGGCAGTCCAACACATTTGTGAGCAAGACTGTTATCAACCATCAGATGGTTGATATCACTTACTGTTTGTCTGTGCGTGAGTAAATGAGTATGTCTAGGTAAAGTAAGGGGTGTATTTTTGCCTTAGGGACATGGGATATGTATCAGTCTGAATTTGCGGTGACTCACTCGCCAGAAATCCACTCTGGTGGGTCGATGCACACTGACACACACAAACACACACGCAGGAAGACATAGAGACATGACAAATTGTGGGTTTCCACAATTATGAGGTCATAGTAAAACAGCTGTCAGTCTCTCAAAAGGTCAAATGAGAAGGGAATAATGTTGTTTGTACAGCTTCCTAAATGTATCCTTATCTGACCTGTTTTCAATCTTTAAGAGCCTTTTCCTCATTTTATGTTAAGCTCTGGTCAGAGTTGTTTGGAAGCCATGTTTTTAGATCCCCCCCAACATAAGATGTCAGTGAATAAAAGACAGTCGCTCATATTTAAGACCTGTTTATGGAAAAAAATAAAATTAAAATACAAACCCCGTTTCCATATGAGTTGGGAAATTGTGTTAGATGTAAATATAAACTGAATACAATGATTTGCAAATCCTTTTCAACCCATATTCAATTGAATGCACTACAAAGACAAGATATTTGATGTTCAAACTCATATACTTTATTTAATTTTTTTGCAAATAATAATTAACTTAGAATTTCATGGCTGCAACACGTGCCAAAGTAGTTGGGAAAGGGCATATTCACCACTGTGTTACATGGCCTTTCCTTTTAACAACACTCAGTAAACATTTGGGAACTGAGGAGACACATTTTTTAAGCTTCTCAGGTGGAATTATTTCCCATTCTTGCTTGATGCGCAGCTTAAGTTGTTCAACAGTCCGGGGTCTCCGTTGTGGTATTTTAGGCTTCATAATGCGCCACACATTTTCAATGGGAGACAGGTCTGGATTACAGGCAGGCCAGTCTAGTACCCGCACTCTTTTCCTATGAATCCACGTTGATGTAACACGTGGCTTGGCATTGTCTTGCTGAAATAAGCAGGGGCGTCCATGGTAACGTTGCTTGGATGGCAACATATGTTGCTCCAAAACCTGTATGTACCTTTCAGCATTAATGGCGCCTTCACAGATGTGTAAGTTACCCATGTCTCGGGCACTAATACACCCACATACCATCACAGATGCTGGCTTTTCAACTTTGCGCCTATAACATCCGGATGGTTCTTTTCCTCTTTGGTCCGGAGGACACGACGTCCACAGTTTCCAAAAACAATTTGAAATGTGGACTCGTCAGACCACAGAACACTTTTCCACTTTGTACCAGTCCATCTTAGATGAGCTCAGGCCCAGCGAAGCCGACAGCGTTTCTGGGTGTTGTTGATAAACGGTTTTCGCCTTGCAGAGGAGAGTTTTAACTTGCACTTACAGATGTAGCGACCAACTGTAGTTACTGACAGTGGGTTTCTGAAGTGTTCCTGAGCCCATGTGGTGATATCCTTTACACACTGATGTCGCTTGTAGATGCAGTACAGCCTGAGGGATCGAAGGTCACAGGTTTAGCTGCTTACGTGCAGTGATTTCTCCAGATTCTCTGAACCCTTTGATGATATTACGGACCGTAGATGGTGAAATCTCTAAATTCCTTGCAATAGCTGGTTGAGAAAAGTTTTTCTTATACTGTTCAACAATTTGCTCACGCATTTGTTGACAAAGTGGTGACCCTCGCCCCATCCTTGTTTGTGAATGACTGAGCATTTCATGGAATCTACTTTTATACCCAATCATGGCACCCACCTGTTCCCAATTTGCTTATCGAACAACCGGGAGAACCGATTTCGAACAGCATCCGTCTAACTTCATGTGTGATGAATTAAATGAGTCCAATTCACAAGTTCTGTTGTAGATGATGGAACATATAAACCACATGATGTTAGTACACAAGTTGAGGCAAATGAGTAAATTACATTATTAACATTTGATGTTATTCATTTCATCTTCTAATAGATAAAAATATTAACACAAATGGGAGCATTTTAAAACTCTGCCAGACTCAATTCCACCTATTTGTCTGATCATTTATCACATTCACATCATTTATTCAGAAAGTGTGGTAACACTTTAGTATGGGGAATATATTCACCATTAATTAGTTGCTTATTAAAGTAACAAAGACTTAATTTAGAGTTGTTTGGACACTAGGGGAACATATAAGGGTTAGGGTTAGGGTTAGGGTTACTAATAAGCAATAATTCTGAGGTTATTGAGGGAACACTCTTAGTTAATGGCTTACTGGTTGTATGATAAGGCCATGCAGAATAAGGCATGAATAAGTACTTAATAATGACTAATTAATTAATGAGTTAATTAATTAGTCATTAATTAATTAATTTAAGAAAAACCTTTTTCAACCAGCTATTGCAAGGAATTTAGGGATTTCACCATCTACGGTCCGTAATATCATCAAAGGGTTCAGAGAATCTGGAGAAATCACTGCACGTAAGCAGCTAAGCCTGTGACCTTCGATCCCTCAGGTTGTACTGCATCAACAAGCGACATCAGTGTGTAAAGGATATCACCACATGGGCTCAGGAACACTTCAGAAACCCACTGTCAGTAACTACAGTTGGTCGCTACATCTGTAAGGGCAAGTTAAAACTCTCCTATGCAAGGCGAAAACCGTTTATCAACAACACCCAGAAACGCCGTCGGCTTCGCTGGGCCTGAACTCATCTAAGATGGACTGATACAAAGTGGAAAAGTGTTCTGTGGTCTGACGAGTCCACATTTCAAATTGTTTTTGGAAACTGTGGATGTCGTGTCCTCCGGACCAAAGAGGAAAAGAACCCTCCGGATTGTTATAGGCGCAAAGTGTAGAAGCCAGCATCTGTGATGGTATGGGGGTGTATTAGTGCCCGAGACATGGGTAACTTACACATCTGTGAAAGCGCCATTAATGCTGAAAGGTACATACAGGTTTTGGAGCAACATATGTTGCCATCCAAGCAACGTTACCATGGACGCCCCTGCTTATTTCAGCAAGACAATGCCAAGCCACGTGTTACATCAACGGGGCTTCATAGTAAAAGAGTGTGGGTACTAGACTTGCCTGCCTGTAGTCCAGACCTGTCTCCCATTGAAAATGTGTGGCGCATTATGAAGCCTAAAACACCACAACGGAGACCCCGGACTGTTGAACAACTTAAGCTGTACATCAAGCAAGAATGGGAAAGAATTCCACCTGAGAAGCTTAAAAAATGTGTCTCCTCAGTTCCCAAACGTTTACTGAGTGTTGTTAAAAGGAAAGGCCGTGTAACACAGTGGTGAACATGCCCTTTCCCAACTACTTTGGCACGTGTTGCAGCCATGAAATTCTAAGTTAATTATTATTCGCAAAAAAAAAATAAAGTTTATGAGTTTGAACATCAAATATCTTGTCTTTGTAGTGCATTCAACTGAATGTGGGTTGAAAATGATTTGCAAATCATTGTATTCCGTTTATATTTACATCTAACACAATTTCCCAACTCATATGGAAACGGGGTTTGTATGATGTGCACGAAGAAATAACAGTTACAATTATATGTTGATTCCAAACAAGAAAGAGGTTTTATCACATCAACATTGGACTAACAACAGTCCTTGAAATCTCATTGATACCACAGAAAAGGAAAACTGTAATTTTTCAGACATGGTAAAGTCTTAAATGATGTCAAACACGTAGTGTTACAACAACCACAAAGATAAAGTGTTTGTCTCCCTAGTAGTAATCCACTGTGGACACGTGAAGGGAATCATCTTTTGGCAGGGAATCAAAGGCCCACCGTGTAATTTCACTTGGCCCTTGAGGTGATATCAAATTAACACTAGAGCTGCCCCGCCGATTATATACAGCGGCTGTGCCGCGGTACACAGTATTCACCGCTAATTCTCATACTTGCCAACCCTCCCGGGAGACTCCCAAATTTCAGTGCCCCTCCCAAAAATCGTCACGTCCAGTCCAACGAGTGCTGGCCCAGTCATTTGATATGTGCGGCTGTGGCATGCACACACAAGTGAATGCAATGCATACTTGATATTCAGTGATACAGGTTACACTGAGGGTCGCCGTATAAACAACTTTAACATTGTTACAAATATGCGCCACACTGTGAATCCACACCAAACAAGAATGACAAACACATTTTGGGAGAACATCCGCACCGTAACACGACATAAACACAACAGAACAGATACCCACAACCCTTTGCAGCACTAACTCTTCCGGGACGTTTAGAGGACGTAAAAGCAGTGCCTTTAAGGCACACCCCCAAGACTGTGGAAAACGAGATATAATGACTGATGAATACCTTCGTTCGATAATGAAGGTTGCCTCAGCTCAAAGCCTGAGCCCCGACATTAATGAACTAGCATCCAAGAAAAGATGGCAGGTATCTGGCTTGGGCACATAAGATTAGATCAGTGTGTTGCAAACTGAGCAAGTTTAAAGTCCTGAATGGTTGGTTTATTCATTATTTTATTTTCAAATGTATTAGCCTGTGGAAAAAGTTATTGTTGATATTTACCTCAGAAGGCTGCAAATAGAAAAGAGGCATTAAATTTTTATTTAAATTGTATTTGATATGCCATTGATATTTTTTAATTATTATTATTATTATTTGAAACTCGATTTTGCATGTCACTATAAAGTTATATAAGCCTTTCTTGTTCAATATTCAATGCAAAACTTGTTTGGGTCCCTATTAAAAAGGTTAATTTGTTCAACCAAAATTTTGGCCCACTCTGTATTTGAGTTTGACACCCCTGTCTTAAGGTATTCATGTGTGATTTCCACAAGCTGCACATGTAGAAGAATGAGAAACACGGGCATGTCAAGATAACTCGCCTCCATCTTTCCAGTGGTTAGCTCCGGTTGTTATGAAGCTGGCTGTGGCACATTCTTTCTGACGTCACTTCCTGTGTGGGGCGCAGTCTTTCTGACGTCACTTCCTCTCCGAACTTAGTTTGTAAACGATCAATGAGTCCATACAAAGCTAAGAGCCGGAGATTCAAGAAATACACGGCGCACTTACCCGTGTAAAAAATTATCGAAGGAGGGGAACCTTAAACGATGGTTTAGTGTGGCTGACACTGTGCTTAGGCTAAATCATTATACGTTTAAGGAGTTATCCAGCTTAATGTAGACAGGGCCTCAGTCAGCTGGAGGGGGCAAAGTGTGGAGGACTTCACTTTTATCTAAAAAGATAGACCCAAAAGGACTCATTCTTAGGATACCATCAGAAAGAAATTACATTTTGCTCAATTTTGACCATAACACTGCCATTACATGTTATGTAGCCCACAAGCAAATGTGTTAAATGTAGATTAAAATCATAATATGAAATATTTTTCAGAGTAAAACACAAAAATGTTCTAACAAGGTCAGAAATCCGCATTGATGCCCTGATGCAAAACTGTGCAAAAAGACAAATATTTGATCGTTTGTAGTTTAAAACAAAAATGCCACACATGCAGCCAACTGGCAGCTGCACCAAATAGTTCCGGGTATTTGTGTCATGCATGTTTTTTCACGTATCTTAGCAATCTTAGCATCTGACTCTCCTTTGCCTGCATTAAACACAGGCTCTCAGAGATCTATCAAAGAAGGCGCGGTTTAGACAAATGACAGACAGCAAACCGTATGCTACTAATTTGGGTGCTTTGAATTCTATTTCCCCCTCAGCTGAAAATGAGGACATTTTTGACCATCCTTCCAATCGAACATGTTTAGTATTCCCCTTAACAACCAGCAGTATATATATGTCATAACCACAGGTACGGAGTCATTCCCCCCCCCCCCCCACTTTTATTCACTTAAAAGTAGGGCCCCAGGCTTCGTGTGGCCCTAAGCAAATTTTTGTGTGGTTTAATATGAATTGCTTATTTGTGTCATTATTATTATTATTATTATTACTATTATTATTAGACCCCACCCTAAACCTATCACCCCTGCTCCACATACAGACACTCAGTATGTTTACATGCACTTAAAACTAACTATTGTCTTAATTTGCTCATTTATAAAACAAATGTTACATGTTACACAATCCTAAATTGATTCGAACAACCTTCTTATTGAACTTTGACAGCAAAATAGATTTCCTCTTAGCCATACTTGCCAACCCTCCTGGATTTTCCGGGAGACTCCCGAAATTCAGCGACTCTCCCGAAAACCTCCCGGGACAAATTTTCTCCTGAAAATCTCCTGAAATTCAGGCGGAGCTGGAGGCCACGCCCCCTCCAGCTCCATGCGGACCTGAGTGACGTGTCGACAGCCTGTTTTCACGTCCGCTTTCCCACAATATAAACAGCGTGCCTGCCCAATCACGTTATAACTGTAGAATGATCGAGGGAGAGTTCTTGGTTTCTTCTGTGGGTTTATTGTTAGGTAGCTTCATTAATGTCCTCCCAGCGCGGCAACAACAAACAACAACAGCAGTCACGTTTTTGTCTACCGTAAAGCAGTTCGTCTGCCGTAAACAGCAATGTTGTGACACTCTTAAACAAGACAATACTGCCATCGACTGTATATGCATATGTGACAATAACATCTACGGCTTTTAGAGAGTGCAGTGCACAACTGCGCACACAACAAGGAGACGAAGCAGAATGCACCATCAGAGAGGGTGTTCAGCATGGTTAGAAAAATAGTGACAGAGAATAGAACAAGGATGGACAATTCAACCCTTAACTCAACAATGAGTAGATGAGTGTTATGTGTGTGTATATGTGTAAATAAATGAACACTGAAATTCAAGTATTTCTCTTATATATATATATATATATACATATATATGTGTATATATATATATATATATATATATATATATATATATATATATATATATATATATATATAGCTAGAATTCACTGAAAGTCAAGTATTTCTTATATATATATATATATATATATATATATATATATATATATATATATATATATATATATATATATATGAAATACTTGACTTGGTGAATTCTAGCTGTAAATATACTCCTCCCCTCTTAACCACGCTCCCAACCACGCCCCCGCTCCAACCACGTTGGACATTTCCTGTAGTTCTTGACAAGCTTTATACACACTGCAGCAGGGAATGTGGCAAACTCCTTCATACAGATCTTCTCCAGATGCTTCAGGTTTTGGAGCTGTCACAGGGCAATATGGACCTTCAGCTCTCTCCAGAGATTTTCAATCACGCGCAGGTCTGGAGACTGGCTCGGCCACTCCAGGACCTTGAGTTGCTTCTTAGGGAGCCGCTTCTTAGGGAGCCACTCCTTAGTTGCTCTGGCTGTGTGTTTCAACCCAGCCACGACCCATCTTCAATGCTATTACTGAGTGAAGGAGATTGTTGGCCAAGATCTCGCGATACATGGCCCCATCCATCGTCCCCTCAATACGATGCAATCGTCCTATCCCCTTTGCAGACCCCGAAGAATGAGTTTGAAGTCTCCATTCTTCACGGTTGGGATGGTGTTCTTTGGGTTTGTGCTCATCCTTCTTCTTCCTCCAAACACGGCGGGTGGAGTTTAAACCATAAAGTTATATTTTTGTCTCATCCGACCACATTCTCCCATTCCTCCTCTGGATCATCCAGATGGCCATTGGCAAACTTCAAACGGGTCTTGACATGCGCTGGCTCGAGCAAGGGACCTTGCGTGCACTGCAAGATTTAAATCCATGACGGCAGGGGTGCTACCGATCTTTTTTTTTTAGACTGTGGTGCCAGCTCTCTTCAGGTCTTTGACCGAGTCCTGCCATGTAGTTCTGGGCTGATCCCTCACAATCCTCATGATCATTAATTCTCCCCAAGGTGAGATCTGGCATGGAGCCCCAGACCGAGGGAGATTGACCCTCGTCCTGAACTTTTTCCATTTTCTAATAACTGCGCCAATAGTTGCTGCCTTCCCACCAAGCTGCTTGCCTATGGTCTTGTAGCCCATACCAGCCTTGTGCAGGTCTACAATTTTATCTCTGATGTCCTTACGCAGCTCTTTGGACTTGGCCCTTGTAGAGTCTGTTTTGTTGAGTGTGTGGACAGGTGTCTGTATACTGGTAATAAGTGGAGAACAGAAAGATTTCCTTAAGAAACCGGAAGAGCCGGAATTCTTCCTCGTTGGTCAAATACTTATGAAGTGAGTGAAGTAAAGTGAATTATATGTATATAGCGCTTTTCTCTAGTGATGCAAGCACTTTTACATAGTGAAACCCAATATCTAAGTTACATTTAAACCAGTGTGGGTGGCACTGGGAGCGGGTGGGTAAAGTGTCTTGCCCAAGGACCAATGGCATTGACTATGTTGGCAGAAGCTGAAAACGAACCAGGAACTTTTGAGTTTCTGGACGGCCGCTCTATCCGCTAATGTTGATATTACTGCTGATAACGTTGACGCGGCAATAACGCATTACCTATAATTTCATTTAACAGCCCTGATTTTTTTTAAACTGCAAATTAACGTGCATGCATCCTGACTCCTTTTGTTTTACCCTCGGTCCATTCCGTAGTGTGGGGAAACGTAATGGCGTTCAGTTACTATTGTCACAAAGTGTAAGATGCAGAGAAGGCAGGCTTGGTGCTGGAAAACATGATTTAATTTAACTCTATAACAAGAAACAAACAAAAGGGTACAAACAAAAGGCGCGCACAAGGCGGAGAACAAACTTGGCTATGAACAGAAACTAGCACAGAGGCTGAACTATGGACAAGAAACAAAAACACTTACTGTGACACGAATAAACAAAACTCACGTGGCAAGAAATGAGAAGAGTGAACAGAAGTAGACAGAGCTACAACGACAAGTATAAATGAAATCGACAAGTATAAATGACACTGACCTCGACAATCATTAGCAACATTGACAATACTCCAGCACTGACTGGAGGGAAAAGCAGGTCTAAATAGTAGCTGGCTGATTGACACCAGGTGTGGCCAGGTGCCAATCAGCCACAGCTGAGGGGACACAGTACTCAGGGAGACAAGTAGGAAATAAAGACAAACAGAGGAAAAACTCAAAACATAACTAAACTGTCAGTGACAAACCTGACAACTATTATAGTGAACAGAAATCCACAAAGAAAAGGGTAAATTATAGAAATCCCATGTTCAGAGCCATGGTAAGTCATTCTCCCGACAAGACAAGACTATTTTATCTTCGATCGCCGTAAAAACGACATCACTGCAGTAACTGACTGCTGACTCGTTTTGCCGCTTTTAGAGAGGTGAAACTTTACTTCCGTGTTTGGATGACGGTTGAGTGCACTGATTAAATAAAATGTAGATTGTTACACAAACTGCTTTAGTAAGATGGAATAAAAGCTCAGCAGAAAAGAAAAAGGGTAAACTGGAAGTCTAGAGTCATCTTTTATCGGAGACATTTAGGTAACCGAAAAATGTCAAGACACCTCTTCTCATACCACTAATAGCGCGACACGTCAAATCTGGTTTAAGTACTATGATAAAAAAAAATCGCTTTACATCACGATCATGATTTGTAATGTAATCTGTGATATTGCTACCTACATAAATGTATTTTGGCGGATTGAAATAAAGTGTATATTTGTTTATAACTTGTTTTGATTGATAGTCCAATAAATAGAGATTTGCCATGAAGAGATATTAATACCAATAACATGTAGAACACGAAATTTGCAGAATATCAAAGCATTTATTCATAGAATTATCACAAATTACAACACTAAACATTTTTGACAATCAAAGCATGATCACAAAAAATCAATATTTTGTGTTATTAATGCATGAGACTGGTATCTAAACATAGTGTAGCTCCTCCTCTGAATGCAAGTGCTCCCACAGCAGGAATCATTTTGTATTCCTACACAATCCAAAATCTGGCAAGACACCAATGCAGTGCGGCATTTTGGGTCATTTAAAGCGTGTTTATGTCCATTTTGTGTTGAGCTGTTTAAAAAAGTATAATGTTTAACATTAAAGCACACTTATTGTTCAGTCATTGTAATAAACACTTGAAAATGATCTGTCGAGGGTACACTTACTAATCTATCTGCGATTATTTGTGATTATTTTGAGTTAACATTTTGATCGTTTGACAGGCCTATTTTTAATATTTCATCCTTTGTGTGTTCCTCTTTTTTTTTCTGCTCCCGAGCCTTGGGATGTGAACTGAAGTGTAACACACTCGTGTATATGCGACCCCTCCTCCAATGACACACTGGGAACTGAGTGTTTAAGGTAACACAGTCAGAGTCTTTGGTTTGTTATTGCTGGCTTGTGATTCATAAAGCCTTTCGCATCACATATGAACCATGACTGGCTCAAGTTCTAGCCCACATTCTCACGGCTTTTAAGTTCAACTTGAGCAAAAAGGGAAATGTTAAAGCTTACATGTGTAACCAGTAGTGACATTATTACACCCATTACACCTTAAAGGGTCTTAAACTCTTCTGGCAGCTGGACAGTTAGACATAGTAGCTGGCAGTGCCTTTAAACACAATGAAATAAAGTTGTGTTACATAATTCTGGACAAATGTTCGAAGAAGATCCTGAGCTCAAACTAAACTGATTCCACATCTTAATAGTATGAAAGTAGATGTGACTGTGGGGAGACACATAGGGGGCAAGCAAAAGATGAAATTAGAGAAGAGATGTCGAAGGTGAGAGAGAAGAATGTGGCTAAAGGATAAGATGGATAAGATGGAGGAGGTGGCTAAAGTGTGTGTGTGTGTGTGTGTGTGTGTGTGTGTGTGTGTGTGTGTGTGTGTGTGTGTGTGTGTGTGTGTGTGTGTGTGTGTGTGTGTGTGTGTGTGTGTGTGTGTGTGTGTTCTTGTATTTCTACCCTTCTTGAGACATCAACAAGGAAAATTACCTTCCATATGAGGACCGGTGAACAAGTTAGGACCCAAATCATGGTCCCCTATACGGAAAAGCATTGCATCTAATAGAGAATGTCCCATTGGCACCCCCGGTGGTGAAATCTATCAAAATTAGGGTGGTCCCAATAAGGAGGGATTTTTTTAAAGTGAGTGTTTGTCGGTTTTAAAAGTGCTCCCCCTCTGGTAAACATATGAAATAACAAGTGTATGTAAGAAATTGAAATGCACCCCATTTCGGCCAAAAATAATAATAAAAAAATAATAATAATATGTATATATGGACATACTGTATAACTTGAAGTAAATAATGAAGATTAAAAACCAATTACAAAAAAAAAAATAACTAAAAGCAGTCTTTTTGTCACAGTGTGTCGACATTTTTTTATAAAATTGGGAACAATTTTTCATATTATTTCTGTTTCTGTAATATGGCAATATTTTTACTGCAAAATGGTGACATTTGTCAAAATTGTGATAAAATTCAACATTTTATCACAATGTTGCCAATCTTTTTGTTGGTCGTGTAAAATACTGAAATTTTTGGAGTAAAACGATAACTTTTGTCATAATTTTGCCAAGTAAAATTCCGATTATTATTATAATGTTGCCAACATTTTAAAGTTTTCTTATAAAACTAGTGACTTTTGTTGAGTAAAATTACGACTCTTTTCATAAAATTGTCAAATTGTTAAGCTTTTCTTGTAAAATTGCGACTGTTATTTAGTAAAATTAATAATTATCATAATATTGCACAAATGTTCAGTTTTTCTTGTAAAATTTTGACTTGCATTGAGTAAAACGACGACTTTTATTATAATACTGCTAAATTTCTACGTTTTTCTTGTGAAACTGTGACCTTTTTCTTGTGAAATTCCAACTCATTTTTTACAACAAGCTTTTTTATATTTGCATTGTATGTATATATGATTAATGTTCTAAATACAAATCTTTATATATCTAGAAAGGGTGGTCCTAAAAAGTTAGGCATTTTTTGGTGGTCTCAAGAAGGTGAGAAATACAGGAATGTGTGTGTGTCTGTGTTAGTGTGTGTGTGTGTGTGTGTGTGTGTGTGTGTGTGTGTGTGTGTGTGTGTGTGTGTGTGTGTGTGTGTGTGTGTGTGTGTGTGTGTGTGTGTGTGTGTGCCTAGATGAGTGAGTTTGTCTGATACAGATTGTGGATAGAAGGTTGAGTCTGGCAGACTTCCTGTTCTGATAAGATGAGAGAGCCATAAGCTTTCTCTTGTCTTAGCTGTAGAATTTGATAACTCAGAAACGAAATTGCTGTTGGAGAGCCTGAAAACATTAACAAAAAATAATTGATGAGGCAGTTAACAATGCAGGTAATGGGGATACGATCTAATCCACCAATTAAACCCTCTAAATACTATTAAAAAACCTCCAACAACGTTTTATATACATGGTGTAAGTATATATGTAATATAGTAAAAGGCACATTCATAATAACCCATTTTCGGTCTATAGAGTGCATGGGCATATAAGCAGCATCCACTAAATTTTAAAAGAAAAAAAATATTTTCCATATATTAGCCGCACTGGACCATACGCCGCAGTTGTGAAATTGAATATTTACACAGAAAGATTTTGTAAGTGTTTATTTACATATCTTAATTGTTTCCAAACGGTGCCTGTAACACGGCAGTAAAACAGCTGATCAAACAAAACAGAAGTCATCGTCATGAACCCACTAGCTGCGGAAGCTGGCGTTCTACTCAGCCTAACAGACTCAATAAACTGCAACAATACAAAAAGAATGCCATTGTTAGTTAATAATACTAATGAAGATAAATGTGTTTGCAAATTAGCTAATTATATTAGCATATTAGCTGATGTTAATGATGCTAGCTTGATTACATTATGATAACATGTAAAAATATGCATGAAAACACTCCTAGGAACATCACATATAAGATGGTTTAGTAAGTATGAATTGTTTTATTTGTAACGTAAAACTTACAAACGCAGCTTGGAGTGATAACTGAAGAATTCATATGAGTAGAAATGTTATCAACGAGTAGAAGACAGAACGGCACTTGTACTTCCAGTTGAACGCGCTAAACAGAAGGAAATGCTGTAGAAGTTCACCCCGCGGCACTTGCAGTGAGCGAACTAGTCCAAAAGATGGCGCCATAACACAAACAATAACACAGTCGTTCAGTGTCTTTGCTTGTGTTTTTTTAAAACTGCCCGTTTGCGAAGAAAAGTCAATACATTATCTGCACCGTTTTATAAGCAGCGGGGTACAAAGCGTTGGAAAGAAGTAGCAGTTTATAGTCCAGAATTTACTGTAATATGACCAGTATTATGGTCATGTTAAGCGTTACTAAAGATTTAGATAAGAACAAAAAACAGTGCCTTACAATGTCCACTTTCACGGGGATGTTGACTGATGAGTTGTATCTTTCAGCACTTGTGATCTCTCTGAGCTGGTAAATTCAAAATAATCCTCACTCCTTGCTTTCTAGTTAAGTTGTCGAGTGTTGCGCCGTGTTCCATTTGTTGGGAGCCACGTTGAGCACATTATGGTATCTAGTAGCATGTGGGTTTTTAAAGTTGAACAACTTCTCGGCTTTGTGCCACAACTTTCTACTATACAAGTGAGATGCATGATATATAACCTAGAATTAACTCAAATTAAGCAGTTTAAGCACCAAATACTTATTTTTCTTTATTGTATGGCTGGTTGCAACCAAAAATGTTAGTAGCTCAAGCTATACTTGCTTGTGGAGCAAAGCTATGTGTTACGGCGCCAAAAAAAGTAGTTCTTCTGTGTTAGCGCTTACAATAACAATGTCGCGATAGCTTGGTTCTGTTATGTACGACAAGAGGTAAGGAGACGACCTGAGAGGCGTCCTGAGGTCAGGGTCCAAAGCGAGGGAAGTCGAGGATCGAGGGAGGCAGTCAGGGTCCAGAGGGAGATCCAGAGAAGTGGGGCGCACAGCTCACTTCTAAAGCAACGGAGAATACTA
Source organism: Nerophis lumbriciformis (assembly GCF_033978685.3). NCBI lineage: Eukaryota > Metazoa > Chordata > Actinopteri > Syngnathiformes > Syngnathidae > Nerophis > Nerophis lumbriciformis. The sequence continues at coordinate 20,507,068 of NC_084578.2, read as the reverse complement.
CGGGAACAGGGAAACAACAGGGACAAGTCAGCACAAGGAGCGAGAGAACAAGGAGAGCAGACACAGGAGAGGAGCCAGAGACGCACAGCTTACTGTGAACAGAGAACTACGTTCCAGCGCTGGATCGTCGGCTGCGTTGGTCTGTAAACCGTTGAGCCTCATCAGATACAGGTGCGCAGATTGCAGATTCCCTGCAGCCGTGTAAGCACGTGGCTGCGGTCTAAGCGGGGCGCGCAGGGGCGTGTCCGGCTGAGCTCTCAGCGGAGCTTCTTGCTGCACCATGCGGCAAGAATGCATGCGCCGTAACAGGTTCATATGCAGGTCGCAGCATGGAAATGAAGTATTGTTGGCGGTTTTTGGATATATTAAAAAAAAACGTTTTTATAAGTGGAATAGAATAATCCGAATCACCTTTTGCTAGCAGTTTTTTTTACTATTTACAACATAAGGAAAAGGGAAATACATCTTCTTGTCTCTCAAAGGGATGAGCCAATTTCCGACAAAAAGTACAGTTTTCCTTTTACACAAAACAATGGTAATTCGTAAATGTGTTACATGTTGTTTTCACAGTGACAACAACAACAGTAGCTATGTGCACATGGACACATTTATTTGGATTAAAAGCCTCACCGGAATAAAAATGCTTCACTTAATAGAATATTCTGACCCGATCACACACGTTCGGATCAAAATTTTATTCCGATCGAGGCGGGTCGTTAATACCTAAAGTCATTCTGATTGTAGCGCATGAAAACACATCTTCCGAAATTCGGGTTACAATGATCTTTACTGCGCATGTCTTTGATGTCAGCTATACTTTGGTGGTGAAGGGGGACTAAATTTAATAATCTCGGAATGAAGCGATTGTCTTGGTGCTGTCTCCTCCTATTCAACATGTACAGAAGTGGCGTTATATACTGTTGAGTTTGTTGCTTTAAAACAAGACTAGCAAAAACATAAGTACAAACCCTGTTTCCATATGAGTTGGGAAATAGTTTTAGATGTAAATATAAACGGAATACAATGATTTGCAAATCATTTTCAACCCATATTCAGTTGAATATGCTACAAAGACAACATATTTGATGTTCAAACTGATAAACTTTTTTTTTTGCAAATAATCATTAACTTTAGAATTTGATGCCAGCAACACGTGACAAAGAAGTTGGGAAAGGTGGCAATAAATACTGATAAAGTTGAAGAATGCTCATCAAACACTTATTTGGAACATCCCACAGGTGTGCAGGCTAATTGGGAACAGGTGGGTGCCATGATTGGGTATAAAAACAGCTTCCCAAAAAATGCTCAATCTTTCACAAGAAATGATGGGGCCAGGTACACCCCTTTGTCCAAAACTGCGTGAACAAATAGTCAAACAGTTTAAGAACAACGTTTCTTAATGTGCAATTGCAAGAAATTTAGGGATTTCAACATCTACGGTCCATAATATCATCAAAAGGTTCAGAGAATCTGGGGAAATCACTCCACGTAAGCGGCATGGCCGGAAACCAACATTGAATGACCGTGACCTTCGATCCCTCAGACAGCACTGTATCAAAAACCGACATCAATCTTTAAAGGATATCACCACATGTTGTCAGGAACACTTCAGAAAACCACTGTCACTAAATACAGTTGGTCGCTACATCTGTAAGTGCAAGTTAAAGCTCTACTATGCAAAGCGAAAGCCATTTATCAACAACATCCAGAAACGCCGCCGGCTTATCTGAGCCCGAGATCATCTAAGATGCACTCATGCAAAGTGGAAAAGTGTTCTGTGGTCTGACGAGTCCACATTTCAAATTGTTTTTGGAAATATTCGACATCGTGTCATCCGGACCAAAGGGGAAGCGAACCATCCAGACTGTTATCGACGCAAAGTTCAAAAGCCAGCATCTGTGATGGTATGGGGGTGCATTAGTGCCCAAGGCATGGGTAACTTACACATCTGTGAAGGCACCATTAATGCTGAAAGGTACATACAGGTTTTGGAACAACATATGCTGCCATCTAAGCGCCGTCTTTTTCATGGCCCCTGCTTATTTCAGCAAGACAATGCCAAGCCACATTCAGCACGTGTTACAACAGCGTGGTTTCGTAAAAAAAGAGTGCGGGTACTTTCCTGGCCTGCCTGCAGTCCAGACCTGTCTCCCATCGAAAATGTGTGGCACATTATGAAGCGTAAAATACGACAGCGGAGACCCCGGACTGTTGAACGACTGAAGCTCTACATAAAACAAGAATGGGAAAGAATTCCACTTTCAAAGCCTCAACAATTACTTTCCTCAGTTCCCAATCGTTTATTGAGTGTTGTTAAAAGAAAAGGTGATGTAACACAGTGGTGAACATGCCCTATCCCAACTACTTTGGCACGTGTTGCAGCCATGAAATTCTAAGTGAATTTTTATTTGCAAAAAAAAAAAAAGTTTATGAGTTTGAACATCAGATATCTTGTCTTTGTAGTTAATTCAATTGAATATGGGTTGAAAAGGATTTGAAAATCATTGTATTCCGTTTATATTTACATCTACCACAATTTCCCAACTCATATGGAAACGGGGTTTGTATGTTCTTGAGTGTCATACATTGATGTAACAATAAAAGAAGGGATCGAGTTGTCGTTTTAACAAGCTGATTTATTCACAACTTTACAGGTACTCCAAATGCTAACTGCTAGCCTCAAACACATACACAGAATGTCATAACATGAAGACGCGCCGCAACCTGTTTATAATCACAACATAAAAAAACACAGAATAGCTCCATTTCAAAAAGAGAGGTAAAACAAAAGTTGTGAACAGAAGGAATGCACAATGCAAAAAGCCGTGTCTTTTTACTGTGGAAGTCACTGCTGAGTCAGCACCTGCAGTGAGCGATCTCGTCCAAAAGATGGCGCCATAGCACAAACCCCAACACACCTTTCCGTTTATGTTAGGTTCTGCGCATGTCAAAGTAAAGTATTTCGATTTAAGGTGTGATGCACGAAAATGCATTGGATAATGTTTTTCAGGGTCCATGTACACAGTAAAATTCTAATTCGAATGATGATCAGATTAAATAATTGTTGTACACGTGGCTAGTGAAACACAGCAGTTTATGTGTCTACACTAAAATGTTTATTTACGATACTGCTAATATGCGTTAAAAGGACTCACATCTTTGTCAAATTTTAAACCATTACTGTATTCAACAAACGGTTTAAAATAAGACATGGGAAGAAAAGTCGGTGGTGTTTCCGTATAAAGTGACCTTACAAACTAATGACCAAACATGCCTATTTGAGTATATGCCTGTCTGGGTGAACATAGTTTATGTGCCTGGTCATTATAAAGGGGAATGAATCACAGTCTGATTCAAAACCAATAAAATTGGTTTTAAGTCAGACAGTGATTCATTCATACAAATGTACCTCTAATCTTTTTTTCTTTGCTTGCCTGCTTGGCTGGTAATTGTCTCATTTATTTCCCATGTTTTTCCATCTGCTTCTATCTGAAGCTGGAGTACTGTGAGGATTTTGGATCAACACAATTATACTCATTGGTAGAAATTGCAGCACTGTTTCTGCATCTACTGACTGTGCACGTGTGTGCATATCTTCTGGGTTGCATGTGAGAGGAAATTTGAGTGCGGCAAAAGGAGCATGGACGATGTAGGAGAATGCTTTGCGACGTAACATCACCTCGTCCAACATTAAGAAAGCAGAACCTGTCCCCAATGTCCAGGACATGGATCCTTGGAACAACTCTTCAGAAAGACCCGAAAGATCTTAGAGTTAGGCACTATCAATAGTTGCTGACTGCATACTGCTATCGACAACATCAACTTGAATGTACCAATCTTGTCCTCGGTTGAGCCCTACAAAGTGTTTGCCTGTATTGTTCCTATTACAGTTTGATTGTAAAATGCGTCTTAGTTGTATTTTTGAAAATTTGGAGGTTTTGAGGTGGCCATGTAAAATGCTTATCAGTAGCATGTATTTATTTGGCAGTGGTGTGCCGTCGGGGCCAGCAAAGCCTACTCTGCTGGCCTAACATAACCAGAAATCATGATCAAAATTAAAGATACAATTATTTTTAAATGTACTTTTCTTAAATATCTAAAATTATTCATATTCTCTTCATGTCATAGTATGCTCGTTCCAGTGCCACACTGTACGAAATCTGCCCGAGGCCTTCAGAATCAACAAAGCAGGCGGTCCATGCGCTGTAAGACCGGGGGACATACAGTGATAGACAGTTGCGATAGCCAATCAGATCACGAGTTGTTGTCGGAAAGGCCTTCTAGATCAATGGTTCTCAAATGGGGGTACGCGTACCCTTGGGGGTACTTGAAGGTATGCCAAGGGGTCCGTGAGATTTTTTTTAAATATTCTAAAAATAGCAACAATTCAAAAATCCTTTATAAATATATTTATTGAATAATACTTAAACAAAATATGAATGTATGTTCATAAACTCAGTGAAGCACAAGCTCAGGTTTCTCAGTAAAATGTCTGTCAAAAAGAACTGTGAAAAGAAATGCAACAATGCAATATTCAGTGTTGACAGCTATTTCTTTTGTGGACATGTTCCTTAAATATTGATGTTAAAGATTTTTTTGTGTGTTTAGAATTAAGTTCATGAATCCAGATGGATCTCTTTTACAATCCCCAAAGAGGGCACCTTAAGTTGATGATTACTTCTATGTGTAGAAATCTTTATTTATAATTGAATCACTTGTTTATTTTTCAACATGTTTTTAGTTATTTTTATATCTTTTTTTCCAAATAGTTCATGAAAGACCACTACAAATGAACAATAATTTGCACTGTTATACAATTTAATGAATCAGAAACTGATGAAGTATTTTACTTCTTTATCTTTTTTTTCAACCAAAAATGCTTTGCTCTGATTAGGGGGTACTTGAATTAAAAAAAATGTTCACAGGGGGTACATCACTGAAAAAAGGTTGAGAACCACTGTTCTAGATGACCTCACGTTGAACGTGACATTTACACGTCCTGGGATTGGATACTCATCTGGCCCGTTAGCAGATGAATTTGAGAACACATAGAGTTGAGAGCAGTGTCGGGTTAATTACTGAAAACCAGTAACTAGTTACAGTTACTAGTTACTTTATTTCAAAAGTAACTCAGTTACTAACTCAGTTACTTACACCAAAAAGTAATGCGTTACTGTAAAAAGTAACTTTTTTTTTTTTTTTTTAAAGCTCCCATTAATGCCCTTTTAGCCTTCATTTCAGTACTGTTATTGCACTGGAGAATAATACAACGTGTTGATCAACTTGACATGCATTAGCATCACTGAACTCTGCTAAGCAATGTGGTCTACATACAACACACAAAGACAAAGATATGTTTCAAAGGGCCAATTTATTTCAGGCCAGAACAAATTGACTAAACTATTTTAAATAGCTGCAACATAACATACATAAGTAACAAACAGCATAATAACAACATAGCTGTAAACCTGGCTTCACCTAAGGAAGGCACACGTGACATACACAAAGCCTAACCAGGCAGATTTGAATTATTGTTTTGCGCAGTAGACGGGATCTTTGATCCAAGACACAACTTGCATTGAACTAAAATGTTATTTTCTTTGTGCTCGACAAAAGAAAAGAAGTGACAATATATCATACTTGCCAACCCTCTCGAATTGCAGTGCCTCTCCCGAATGTCTCCCGTTTTCCAGCCGGACTTAAGGCACACCCCTCCAGGTCCGTGCGGACCTGAGTGAGGACAGCCTGTCGTCACGTCCGCTTGGCCAACGGCTTACGTTGTATTGCGCCCCCTCCGTCCCCTCCCCTCTCCTCCCCACACCCACACCCACACCCAGACACACACACAGAGCGCGCCTCCGGCTTGTGACACAAGAGATTCAGAAGGACGACACTGCAGCGCTCCAATAAAACACACTCAGATCTTCTGTTTCTAGCCGATACTACGTACAAAATAACGTAAAATAACGCAGTAACGCATCATGTAGTAACGGTAACTGAGTAACCGAATATAAAAAATAACGCGTTAGATTACTAGTTACCGCCGAAACTAACGGCGTAACAGTAACGCGCCGTTAGTTAGTCCCAACACTGGTTGAGAGACAGTTGCGAGAGCCAATCAAATCACAAGTTGTTGACAGTAGCCTATCTAAGTAGCCTGATGTTAACGAGACTGTGATTGGATACTCACTTGTCCTTTCAAAGTGAGTATCCATTCACAAGTTTCAATTGAGCAGGAAGCAGGGATAGCAGAGAAGGAGAACAAAACGTTGATTAGGTGGCAGATATATTGTAGCGTCCCGGAAGAGTTGGTGCTGCAGGGAATTCTGGGATTTTTTTCTGTTGTGTTTATGCTGTGTTGCGGTGCAAATATTCTCCAGAAATATGTTTGTCATTGTTGTTTAGTGTGGTTTCACTACAAAGCACATGTTTATGACAGTGTTGGCGTTGTTCATACGGCCACCCTTAGTGTGACATGTATAGCTGTTGACTATGCATGGCCTTCATTCACGTGTGTGTGTTCAAAAGTAACAAAATCATTAAAAATGGTAATGATCGGGCAGAGTTCAAGCTTCTGTTGACATCTTCAACTAAAGACCATTATTACAGTGACGTGCAGTCACTAAAGGCAGGTGAGGCCCTGCCTCACCTGCCATCATGGAAAGAAAAAAAATGTAAAAAGAAAAAAAATTAATTAAATTGTTATATGTATCCAGTGATTATACTATAAAGTTATTTTCCATTTAACTTCACCAGTTTTAGATTATTTGTATTCAAAACGCTGAATTTTCACATTTGCCGTTCAAATACTGAGAAGAGACGGTGCGGTGAACAGCAGCCAGTTGAGGCACGTCACTCAGTGCCTCAACATGGATTCCGGACTCGGCTAACTGCTGGCCTGCTGTGCAGTGAGACTCTATTGCTATATGAATTATATTATACATTTCCATAGTTTAGTTAGCTGAGGTATATAATGTACTGTGTATTTTGTCTACAACTGTATGTGTGTAACGTATTTCTTGTGCTGAGCGATCATAAAACGGCTGCAAAAGACGCACTGGCTGAGGCTCGCAGTAATCCGCCTCCTGCACCCCCGCCGTAGAATTGTTATATCAACTAAAGCCCACACTTAAACTTTCCACGTGCAAGATTGAATCTATTTAAAAAAGTTATTTCATAAGAAGCCAAAAAGTGCAAAAACAATAATGTTTGTGTTGGAGGAGTTGTGAATGACTGCAGGGCCACAACATTAGGTACACCTGCAGACTGCAGGTGTATCTAATTCACAACTTCTCCAACACGAACATTATTGTTTTTGCACTTTTTGGCTTCTTATTAAATAACTTTTGTAACCTATTTTCATGGGCTTTCCTCTTTGTGACGTTAAGTTCCTGTTATGCGCTGTTATACAGTATATGCCTTGAGCTCTTATGTTGAAGGCGCTAAGAGCGGAAGTGATGACACGGAGTGGAGCAGAAGTTTTTGAAAGAAGGTAAATAAGGTGGTCCTCGTGTAAACTGGAGCCTCCGTGTTTGTTATTTTGTAGTTTCATACAGTATAAGCGACATTTATAAACCCTCGGTTACACTTTTTTAAATAGATTCAATCTTGCACGTGGAAAGTTTAAGTGAGGGCTTTGGTTGCGGCGCATGGACTTAATTTATAAGTAAAGGTAAGACCATAATAACGTTTTTTTTTATTAAATGTGCTTTTTTGTGTGCTACAGTTTGTATGTGTAAAGTTAAAGTTAAGTTAAAGTACCAATGATTGTCACACACACACTAGGTGTAATGAAATTTGTCGTCTGCATTTGACCCATCCCCTTGTTCACCCCCTGGGAGGTGAGGGGAGCAGTGGGCAGCAGCGGCGCAGCGCCCGGGAATCATTTTTAGTGATTTAACCCCCAATTCCAATTCTTGATGCTGAGTGCCAAGCAGGGAAGAATGCTGGTATGAGCTTTTAAACATAACCCGTTAACTGCTGCCAATTAAATGGTGAATAAGATACTCTTTAGGGTTCATATGTTTGTAAATCTGACTGTGATGAAGTCAGTGCCTCACCAGCCATCAACCTCACTGCACGTCACTGATTATTAACCCTTCAAATGCTACAATGTATTTGCAAGGCTATTTTCCAGAAGGACGTTTTAAGAGAAACTAAATCTTGTGAGACAATGTCGGCCAACCCCAGAGGCGAGCTCAGCTGTTCTGGCGATCAAATGGGAAAATGCTCGCCATTTCCACTCGAATCAGCCGACGATGATGGGCACCACTGGCTTATACGGCATCAAATAGTGACTTCAGATATTTATTTTTTCACTTTAATATGTTTTTTGCAATTTTGATTTTGACAGTACCACATAACCATCCATCCATCCATCTTCTTCCGCTTATCCGAGGTCGGGTCGCGGGGGCAGCAGCCTAAGCAGGGAAGCCCAGACTTCCCTCTCCCCAGCCACTTCGTCCAGCTCTTCCTGTGGGACCCCGAGGCGTTCCCAGGCCAGCCGGGAGACATAGTCTTCCCAACGTGTCCTGGGTCTTACCCGCGGCCTCCTACCGGTCGGACGTGCCCTAAACACCTCCCTAGGGAGGCGTTCGGGTGGCATCCTAACCAGATGCCCGAACCACCTCATCTGGCTCCTCTCGATGTGGAGGAGCAGCGGCTTTACTTTGAGCTCCTCCCGGATGGCAGAGCTTCTCACCCTATCTCTAAGGGAGAGCCCCGCCACCCGGCGGAGGAAACTAATTTCAGCCGCTTGTACCCGTGATCTTGTCCTTTCGGTCATAACCCAAAGCTCATGACCATAGGTGAGGATGGGAACGTAGATCGACCGGTAAATTGAGAGCTTTGCCTTCCGGCTCAGCTCCTTCTTCACCACAACGGATCGATACAGCGTCCGCATTACTGAAGACGCCGCACCGATCCGCCTGTCGATCTCACGATCCACTCTTCCCTCACTCGTGAACAAGACTCCGAGGTACTTGAACTCCTCCACTTGGGGCAAGATCTCCTCCCTAACCCGGAGATGGCACTCCACCCTTTTCCGGGTGAGAACCATGGACTCGGACTTGGAGGTGCTGATTCTCATCCCAGTCGCTTCACACTCGGCTGCGAACTGATCCAGCGAGAGCTGAAGATCCTGGCCAGATGAAGCCATCAGGACCACATCATCTGCAAAAAGCAGAGACCTAATCCTGCAGCCACCAAACCAGATCCCCTCAACGCCTTGACTGCGCCTAGAAATTCTGTCCATAAAAGTTATGAACATAATCGGTGACAAAGGGCAGCCTTGGCGGAGTCCAACCCTCACTGGAAACGTGTCCGACTTACTACCGGCAATGCGGACCAAGCTCTGGCACTGAGCATACAGGGAGCGGACTGCCACAATCAGACAGTCCGATACCCCATACTCCCTGAGCACTCCCCACAGGACTTCCCGAGGGACACGGTCGAATGCCTTCTCCAAGTCCACAAAACACATGTAGACTGGTTGGGCAAACTCCCATGCACCCTCAAGGACCCTGCCGAGAGTATAGAGCTGGTCCACAGTTCCACGACCAGGACGAAAACCACACTGTTCCTCCTGGATCCGAGGTTCGACTATCCGGCGTAGCCTCCTCTCCAGTACACCTGAATAGACCTTACCGGGAAGGCTGAGGAGTGTGATCCCACGATAGTTAGAACACACCCTCCGGTTCCCCTTCTTGAAGAGAGGAACTACCACCCCGGTCTGCCAATCCAGTGGTACCGCCCCCGATGTCCACGCGATGCTGCAGAGTCTTGTCAACCAAGACAGCCCCACAGCATCCAGAGCCTTAAGGAACTCCGGGCGGATCTCATCCACCCCCGGGCCCTTGCCACCGAGGAGCTTTTTAACTACCTCAGCAACCTCAGCCCCAGAAATAGGAGAGCCCACCACAGACTCCCCAGGCACTGCTTCCTCATAGGAAGACGTGTTGGTGGGATTGAGGAGGTCTTCGAAGTATTCCCTCCACCGATCCACAACATCCGCAGTCGAGGTCAGCAGAACACCATCCTCGCCATACACGGTGTTGATAGTGCACTGCTTCCCCTTCCTGAGGCGGCGGATGGTGGTCCAGAATTGCTTCGAAGCCGTCCGGAAGTCGTTTTCCATGGCCTCACCGAACTCCTCCCATGTCCGAGTTTTTGCCTCTGCGACCGCTGAAGCCGCACACCGCCTGGCCTGTCGGTACCTGTCCACTGCTTCAGGAGTCCTATGAGCCAAAAGAACCCGATAGGACTCCTTCTTCAGCTTGACGGCATCCCTCACCGCCGGTGTCCACCAACGGGTTCTAGGATTACCGCCACGACAAGCACCAACTACCTTGCGGCCACAGCTCCAATCAGCCGCCTCGACAATAGAGGCGCGGAACATGGTCCATTCGGACTCAATGTCCAGCACCTCCCTCGTGACATGTTCAAAGTTCTTCCGGAGGTGGGAATTGAAATTCTCTCTGACAGGAGACTCTGCTAGACGTTCCCAGCAAACCCTCACAATGCGTTTGGGCCTGCCAGGTCTGTCCGGCATCCTCCCCCACCATCGCAGCCAACTCACCACCAGGTGGTGATCGGTAGAAAGCTCCGCCCCTCTCTTCACCCGAGTGTCCAAAACATGAGGCCGCAAATCCGATGACACAACTACAAAGTCGATCATGGAACTGCGGCCTAGGGTGTCCTGGTGCCAAGTGCACATATGGACACCCTTATGTTTGAACATGGTGTTCGTTATGGACAATCTGTGACGGGCACAAAAGTCCAATAACAAAACACCACTCGGGTTCGGATCCGGGCAGCCATTCTTCCCAATCACGCCTCTCCAGGTTTCACTGTCGCTGCCAACATGAGCATTGAAGTCCCCCAGTAGAACGAGGGAATCACCCGGGGGAGCACTCTCAAGTACTCCCTCGAGTGAATCCAAAAAGGGTGGGTACTCTGAGCTGCGGTTTGGCGCGTAAGCGCAAACCACAGTCAGGACCCGTTCCCCCACCCGAAGGCGGAGGGAAGCTACCCTCTCGTCCACCGGGTTGAACTCCAACGTACAGGCTCTGAGCCGGGGGGAAACAAGAATTGCCACCCCAGCCCGTCGCCTCTCACTGCCGGCAACGCCAGAGTGGAAGAGAGTCCAGCCCCTCTCGAGAGAACTGGTTCCAGAGCCCTTGCTGTGCGTCGAAGTGAGTCTGACTATATTTAGCCGGAACTTCTCCACCTCGCGCACTAGCTCAGGCTCCTTCCCCCCCAGCGAGGTGACGTTCCACGTCCCAAGAGCTAGCTTCTGTAGCCGAGGATTGGACCGCCAAGTGCCCTGCCTTCGGCTTCCGCCCAGCTCACATCGCACTCGACCTCTATGACCCCTGCTATGGGTGGTGAGCCCATTGGAGGGGGGACCCACGTTGCCTCTTCGGGCTGTGCCCGGCCGGGCCCCATGGGGACAGGCCCGGCCACCAGGCGCTCGCCATCGTGCCCCACCTCCGGGCCTGGCTCCAGAGGGGGGCCCCGGTGACCACATAACATATGTTGTAATTGCTGATGTGTTTTAAATAATATTCAAATGTGCCAGAAAATAACCCGTTTTGTATACTGTTAAGGTGATTCAATACCCAGTAGGGCGTAAATGTGTTCCTGTATAGTATTTCTTCAACAGCGGTCATGTGGTGACATCAATTATGGTATTTTGAGAGGTAATCTTTGAAGTCAGATATCACTGAAGGCCTTGGTGGAAAACGCATGGCCCGCCACTGGTATATGGTAAATCCCAGTGTTTCTTAACCATCGTGCCAGTGCCCACTATAGGGCCGCAAGCGCCCCTTAGAGGTCCGTCAAAAAATATCTATTTCTCAGCTGTGTTCCGTATGATGCGGTACTCAGTTGTAATAATACACTTTTCCACAACTTGACAATATCAAACAAACAGAAAAAGTCTGGGGTTAAAGTCATAAAAATGTTTCTTAAAGGCAAACATTATGACTAAAGGGTTGATGCTGTATTTTCATTTGCACTTCAAATTGTATTGACATTTTATGTAAGAAACATACAGTGCATCCAAAAAGTATTCACAGCGCTTCACTTTTCCCACATTGTCCTGTTACAGCCTTATTCCAAAATAGAATACATACATTTTTTGTCTTCAAAATTTTACACACAATGTCCGTAATGACAATGCGAAAAAGTGTTTCAGAAATGTTTGCAAATGTATTGAAAATAAAATAAACTAAGTAATCACAGCCTTTGCTTTGAAGCTCAAAACCGAGCACAGGTGCATCCAGTTTGATCATGCCTGAGATCTTCCTTGAGCCTAATTGGAGTCCACCTGTGGTAAATTCAGTTGGTTTTACATGATTTGGAAAGGTCCATATCTGTCCATATATAAGGTCCTACACTCGACAGTGCACGGCAGAGCACAAACCAAGAATGAAGTTGAAGGAATTGTCTCTTGATCTCCGAGACACGATTCTTTCAAGGCACAAATCTGGGGAACGGTACAGAAAAATATCTGCTGCCTTGAAGGTCCCAATGAGCACAGTGTCTTCCATCATCTGTAAAAGGAAGACGTTTAGAACCACCAGGACTCTTCCGAGAGCTGGCTGGCAGTCTAAACTGAGCAATCGGGGGAGAAGGGTCTTAGTCGTAGAGGTGACCAAGAACCCAATGGTCACTCTGTCAGAGTTACAGCATTCCCCTGTCGAGAGAGAAGAACCTTCCAGAAGGACAACCATCTCTACAGCAAATCACCAATCATGCCTGTATGGTATAGTAGCTGGACGGAAGCCATTACTTCATAAAAGTTTGACAAAATGCTCCTGGAGGACTCTCAAACCATGAGAAACAAAATTCTCTGGTCTGATGAGACAAAGATTGAACTTTTTGGCATGAATGCCAGGCGTCATATTTGGAGGAAACCAGGCATCGCTCATCACGCATGGTGGTGGCAGCATCATGCTGTGGGGATGTTTTTCAGCAGCGAAACTGGGAGACTTGTCAGGAAAGAGTGAAAGATAAATGCAGCATGTACAGAGACATCCTGGATGAAAACATGCTCCAGAGCGCTCTTAAACTCAGATTGGGGCGACGGTTCATCTTTCAGCAGGACAACGACCATAAGCACATATCAAAGGAATGGCTTCAGGACAACTCTGTAAATGTCCTTGAGTGGCCCAACCAGAGCCCAGACTTGAATCCGATTGAATATCTCTGGAGAGATCTAGTGCACCTACTCTTCCCATCCAAACTGATGGAGCTTGAGAGGTGCTGCAAAGAGGAATGGGTGAAGAGGAATAGATGAAACTGCCCAAAGATAGGTGTGCCAAGCTTGCGGCATCATATTCAAAAATATTCGAGGCTGTAATTGCTCATCAACAAAGAGCAAACAAAGGCTGTGAATACTTATGTATATGTAATTTTTTTTTTTTTTTTTTTTTTTTTTTTATAAATATGCAAACATTTGGTGTATTGTGTGTAGAATGTTAAGGACAAAATTAAATGTATTCCATTGTGGAATAAGGTTGTAACATAACAAAATGTGGAAAAACTGAATTGCTGTGAATCCTTTCTGGGTGAACTGTATATATTATCATTATTGTATTTTTTTAAATTATTAGTAATGGATTTAATTTAGCATTGCGTAATGGTATAGCAAAAATGGTCATATTTTTATGAGTGACTTTTTGTGCACTATATTGATTAGAATTTATTTTTGTAATCAGGCAGACCTAAGCCTTGACAATAATGTTTGCGCTTAACACGTGGTTTCATATCATTTGACAAGGGTTATCTTGTTAAACTGTAAGTAGGTTGGACATAATTAAATACATATATACTATTAAACTCAATAATAAAATTACTAATTCAGTGTTCATATTTGAGTAGACCCCAAGGTCAAAAAGGTAAAGAACCCCTGGTATATTTGATGTAAAATAATCTTGAGCGAGCTTAAAATGCACTTTCTGCATTATTTTTTGGCATGGACAATTGCAACATTATGAAGCCGGCGGCGTTTCTGGGTGTTGTTGATAAATGTATTTCGCTTTGCACAGTAGAGTTTTAACTTGAACTTACAGATGAAGTGACAAACTGTAGTTACTGACAGTGGTTTTCTGAAGTGTTCCTGAGCCCATGTGGTGATATCCTTTACATACTGATGTCGCTTTTTGATGTTTTCAGCCTTGCCGTTTATGTGCAGTTTCTCCAGATTCAATGATATTACGGACCGTGGATGGTGAAATCCCTAAATTCCTTGCAATATCTCGTTGAGAAATGTTGTTCTTAAACTGTTCGACAATTTGCTCACGCATTTGTTCACAAAGTGGTGACCCTCGCCCCGTCCTTGTTTGTGAATGACTGAGCATTTCATGGAAGCTGCTTTTATACCCAATCATGGCACCCACCTGTTCCCAATTAGCCTGTTCACCTGTGGCATGTTCCAAATAAGTGTTTGATGAGCATTCCTCAACTTTCTCAGTCTTTTTTGCCACTTGTGCCAGCTTTTTTGAAATATGTTGCAGGCATCAAATTCCAAATGAGCTAATTTTCACAAAAAATAATGTTTACCAGTTTGAACGTTAAGTATCTTGTCTTTGCAATCTATTCAAATCATTGTATTCTATTTTTTATTCATGATTTACACAACGTGCCAACTTCACTGGTTTTGGGTTTTGTACATTAAAGTAAAAACATGCATTTATTATCCTGGTGCATAAATCCCTTGCAGATTCACTGGTCTTCATATCTTGGCTGCGGAAATGTATCATTTAGTTTGTTTACTGAGCCTCAGAGGACGCGAGAGAGTGGCAAAAGGAAGACGAGAGGATTGACCCGATTAAAAGCCAGATAAAACCTTCCCAATTACCTACTTTTATTTGATTTGAGCACATCAACTCGAAAAAGGAAAATATTCCTTGTTACTCCAGAGGTAAGTTTATTGACCATTTAACGGTTTCTCTTTACTAGAGGAGAGAATACAATAATAAAAGCTACTTGTCACATTGACCTAGGTCAACCTGCAAATGGGGAGGAGGAGAATAATTACAAAGACAAGAAGACAACAGATAAAATGTAAAAAAAAAAGTTGAGGGGAAATGGGTGGGAAGGTAAAGTGGAACACTAAAGAGAAATGTGACTTCAGTATGACACAACTGGGGCCGAATGTGAAAGTACTTTGTAAAGTAGTTGCATTGACAAGTAAATGTGTTGTGTGGTTCTTTGTTCACATGGCAGTGTCCAACAAATTCAAAACAAGAACAGGCAAAACTAATGTGGACAAGTGGGACGTGTTTCAGGAGAATGAGTTAAGATGCCAGATGTGCATCTCAGCAGGATCCAAATAGGCTGCATCTGATCACTGTTTCCTAACCCAGTAAAGCCACAACAGCCAGTTTTGTACCAAACAGGACAGCCTATCAAATACATTTGTTTTTAGATCATTCAATTTTTGGGAAAAAGTTGATCATTTTCTCAAAAATACAAGCGAATGTGACATAATAAGTACTACAGTATGATTTTGTGCATGTATGCGCCTCCGTTTTGTTATCTCTTTAGTTCCATTTGTGCAGCAGTAGATGAGCATGTCACTGTGCGTGCGCTTTATAACGAGCCCGGGCGATTAAAAAAAATATTTAATGGGCTAATTGTGTGCTAAAGTTAAAGATAACACACTCCATTGCACATTTAATATAAAACAGCATTGATGATAACATGCATTTCTATTGCACAAGTCTTTATATTTATATTTTGTGCAGCAAAAAAAAATAAATAAATAAAATAAAATAAATTTAAAAAAAAATAAAAATAAATAAATATATATATATATATATATATATATATATATATATATATATATATATATATATATATATATATATATATATATATATATATATATATACCGTATATTACCAAATAAACGCCTTTGTGCAAATAACCGCCCATGTCCTAATAGCCGCCCAGGGTCTGACCCTATTTTGTGAATTAACCGCCTCTTCCTAATAACCGCCTATGTCCAAATAGCCGCCCATAGGCTGTTATTTGCATAATTTAGATTAAAATGCTACTGGGGTTGCGTTTGCTGCAGTATTATTGTTTTGATGGTTTTATAGAGTACTTGGTACCATAATTTTATTTTTCCTGTATGCTGCTTTATTTAAAATTTGGAGTACTGTAGCCTTTATTTTATTTAAGTGACTGTATTATTGTTCTGTTTTGATGGTGGGTTTTATACTTGAGTACTTGGTACCATAATTTAATTTTTCCCGGTAGGCTGCTTTATTTAAAAAGTTTATTTATTTTTAGTATTGGTATTCTATTTGACAATTGTTGCACTACTGCCATGTTGAGGCCTTGTTGATCTCTTGTTTTTTTGTTTGTATGTTTACAATAGCTTTTACATTTAAATTTTTTTGTACGAAAAAAAAAAATACTGGACAGTAACCATTGTAACCAAATAATGGCCTGGTGCAAAAATAAATTAAAGCCCTGTGCAAATAACCGCCTGCTTTTTTTAAACGCCTGTCTCCAAAATCCATTTTGTGAAATAAACGCCCGGGCTACTATTTGGTAATATACGGTATATATATATATATATATATATATATATATATATATATATATATATACACACCGGGATCACCGCTAACAAGCTGGCGCTCCTCAATGTAAACAAATGCCATGGGTACACCTAACATCCACTGTAATGATACCAAGTACAAGAGCGTATCTCGTCGATACCACAATTCCAGCGATATTTTTTATCATCACAAAATATTTTTTCCTTTTTAAAAAAAAAAAAAATATTATGTTTATAAACTCAGGAAATATGTCCCTGGACACATGGGGACTTTAAATATGACCAATGTATGATCATGTAACGACTTTGTATTGGATCCATACCCAAATTTGTGGTATCATCCAATAATGTAAACCATCCAAACAACAGAAGAATACGTGATTACTACATTTTAACAGAAGTGTAGGTGGAACTTGTTAAAACAGAAAGTAAGACTATATTAACAGTAAATGAATACGTAGATTAACAATGCATTTTCTACCGCTTGGCCCTCATAATTTTGACAAAATAAATGAATAAGAAATGAACACAATATGTTATTGCATACGTCAGCAGCTAAATTAGCAGCACTTGTTTGCTTACTACTAAAAGACAAGTTGTCTAGTATGTTCACTATTTTATTTAAGGACAAATTTGTTCTGCGATTGGAATAAGAAACATATGTTTAACGTACCGTAAGATTTTTTGTTTAAATGATTTTTTGTGATACCCTTTTTTTAGAAAAGCATAGAAAATTATTGAAATACATTTTGGTACCGATACCGGTACACACATATTGGAATCGGTACAACCCTAATATATAGTGTATGTGTATATATATATATATATATATATATATATATATATATATATATATATATATATATATATATATATATATATATATATATATATATATATATATATGTATGTGTGCGTGTGCATCTATATACATATATACACGTATATACATATATATATACATATATGTATAAATATTTGTATGTACTGTATAGTATGTATATGTATAAATGTAAGTATGTATACAATGTGGGTTCCTGCCACCCTCCTAAAAGTTGCTTAGTGCCAGGAAAAGCAATACAAACTCCCTTAGACCATGACACAGGTGTCATTCAACTAATGGTAAGTTCATGTATCATCCCAAAGTTATTAAAAAATATGTAATGAAAGTTGAAAAGTTACACACCAAATCTTTTTTTCCTAAAATAAAGCTTGTTCTTAATACTGTAATATCACTATGTCGTATACATCCTGTATGCATAGTTTGTTTTGGTATGTATTGTATGTTTTTTGCCTGTGTTTTCTTTTGTCATCACGAACCTTCTTGAAAATTAGATGCTGTATCTAAAGTTATACATTTGCTCGTGTTCAGTTAATAGACTGTAGTAACAATTAGGGAATATCTATCTTTGGACCATTTACGGTCTCCAATGTTTTTGAACTGTGGGCGGAAACTTGAGTATTTGGAGTAAACCAACACTGCAGGAGGAGAACATGTCAACCTGGTACAGAGGGATCTGAACCAAAGCTATGCTGTTAAAAATGTCAGAAGAGAATGTTGCCATTGTTAAGCATTCAAAATGATGTACCAGAACAACAGTTGATTGAGAAACATTATTTTCACAATCTTGTCATCGCTATAAAACGTTTGCCTTTGTACTTGGCCGATGTGACGCACACATATTCTAATGTTCCTTACAATTAAGTGCAAAGACTGCACAAACACTTGCACAAATTAGCTGGGAGAGTGTGTATGACTTCACTTGAAGCATTTCCCAATGTTTATTCTTTCCGAGTATTACCATGTTGGGAAATGAATTATGCAGCTCTGTGTCGAGAGGTTTTATTTATATCTATCTCATGCAACTGTTATTGAGGAGATATTATTTTGATTATCCCTAGGGTTTTTCTATTCCTCCTACCACCAGTATATGCGGCTGCACAGTGAACTGTATGTGTGTTGGATTCATTTGGATAAACCAAAGCTGGTAGGCTAAGAGAGGGAGTTGTTTGGAATAAGGATCCTTTTACAGTGGATATGTGTTGTTTGACAAAACAACGCTCCAGATCACTGCCAGTGCACTGGACTATATCCATCTATGGTGGGAACAGTGGAGCACTACTGCAGAATGGGTTACAAAGTGGTGAATCATTGTTTAAATTTGACAATTCATCTCTTGATGTTTGTGTGTTAATTTTTCATGGACTAATAAGGAGACAAACACAGATGAACACACACGGATACAAATGGTTAGTCTTATCTAGAGATGTCCAATAATATCGTCCGATAAATGCGTTAAAATGTAATATCGGAAATTATCGGTATCGGTATTTTTATTATCTGTATGGTTTTTTTTGTTTTTTTTTGGTTTTTTTTTATTAAATCAACATAAAAAACACAAGATACACTTACAATTAGTGCACCAACCCAAAAAACCTTCCTCACTCATTCACACTCATTCACACAAAAGGGTTGTTTCTTTCGTTATTAATATTCTGGTTCCTACATTATATATCAATATA
Source organism: Nerophis lumbriciformis (assembly GCF_033978685.3). Lineage (NCBI taxonomy): Eukaryota > Metazoa > Chordata > Actinopteri > Syngnathiformes > Syngnathidae > Nerophis > Nerophis lumbriciformis. The sequence continues at coordinate 20,487,969 of NC_084578.2, read as the reverse complement.
TATCAATACAGTCTGCAAGGGATACAGTCCGTAAGCACACATGATTGTGTGTGCTGCTGTTCCACTAATAGTACTAACCTTTAACAGTTAATTTTACAAATTTTCATTTATTACTAGTTTCAATGTAACTGTTTTTATATTGTTTTACTTTCTTTTTTATTCAAGAAAATGTTTTTAATTTATTTATCCTATTTTATTTTATTAATTGTTTTTAAAAGTACCTTATCTTCACCATACCTGGTTGTCCAAATTAGGCATAATAATGTGTTAATTCCACGACTGTATATATCGGTTGATATCGGTATCGGTAATTAAAGAGTTGGACAATATCGGAATATTGGATATCGGCAAAAAGCCATTATCGGACATCCCTAGTCTTATCCAGTACGTGGGAAACATGTAAGTCGACAATTGTGGACTCAACAGGTAAAAGTCAACCGCGTTTGAAATAACAACCCCACAAAGTATGTACGTTTTTTAGTAATGAAATAATTTTTTTAAGTAAATAGAGTTACTTTACCAACAAGTAATGGAATTGCTCTTTAATAAATGTAATGTTACTATGGAAAGTAATTCATGCGTTACTTTAAAAAAAAAGATAATATTTGGCATATGGCAGTTGAAAGACGTTTCATGAGTGCGGAGCGCGTGTTTTTGTGCCTTTTATAAGGTGCTGCCTGTTGCCAAGTGACTTGTGACGTTAGCGAGTGTGCGCTCAAAGCAGTAGTTTAGCTAAACTGTGTTTGTTAGATAAACAGCGGAAACTCTGTTGAATATTTACACTGGATTGTGTCAGGGCTGGTTACTAAAGAGATTGAATGTCTGTCTTGATGACTGTCTTGTTTTCTTCTCCACAAATGGGATATTGCACAAACCTCGTTTCCATATGAGTTGGGAAATTGTGTTAGATGTAAATATTAAAGGAATACAATGATTTGCAAATCCTTTTCAACCCATATTCAATTGAATGCACTACAAAGACAAGATATTTGATGTTCAAACTCATAAACTTTATTTTTTTTTTGGCAAATAATAATTAACTTAGAATTTCATGGCTGCAACACGTGCCAAAGTAGTTGGGAAAGGGCATGTTCACCACTGTGTTACATGGCCTTTCCTTTAAACACTCAGTAAACGTTTGGGAACTGAGGAGACACATTTTTTAAGCTTCTCAGGTGGAATTCTTTCCTGTTCTTGCTTGATGTACAGCTTAAGTTGTTCAACAGTCCGGGGGTCTCCGTTGTGGTATTTTAGGCTTCATAATGCGCCACACATTTTCAATGGGAGACAGGTTTGGACTACAGGCAGGCCAGTTTAGTACCCGCACTCTTTTACTATGAAGCCACGTTGATGTAACACGTGGCTTGGCATTGTCTTGCTGAAATAAGCAGGGGCGTCCATGGTAACGTTGCTTGGATGGCAGCATATGTTGCTCCAAAACCTGTATGTACCTTTCAGCATTAATGACGCCTTCACAGATGTGTAAGTTACCGATGTCTTGGGCACTAATACACCCCCATACCATCACAGATGCTGGCTTTTCAACTTTGCGCCTATAACAATCCGGATGGTTCTTTTCCTCTTTGGTCCGGAGGACACGACGTCCTCAGTTTCCAAAAACAATTTGAAATGTGGACTCATCAGACCACAGAACACTTTTCCACTTTGTATCAGTCCATCTTAGATGATCTCAGGCCCAGCGAAGCCGACGGCGTTTCTGGGTGTTGTTGATAAACGGTTTTTACTATAACGTCCATTGTGTATTTTACATAATGTTCATTGTGCATTTTACAAAACCCAAAACCAGTGAAGTTGACACGTTGTGTAAATCGTAAATAAAAACAGAATATAATGATTTGCAAATCCTTTTCAACCTATATTCAATTGAATAGACTGCAAAGACAAGATACTTAACGTTCAAACTGGAAAACGTTGTTTTTTGCAAATATTAGCTCATTTGGAATATGATGCCTGCAACATGTTTCAAAAAGCTGGCACAAGTTGCAATAGAAACTGAGAAAGTTGAGGAATGCTCATCAAACACTTATTTGGAACATCCAACAGGTGAACAGGCTAATTGTAAACAGGTGGGTGTCATGATTGGGTATAATAGCAGCTTCCATGAAATGCTCAGTCATTCACAAACAAGGATAGCGAGAGGATCACCACTTTGTCAACAAATGTGTGAGCAAATTGTCGAACAGTTTAAGAACAACATTTGTCAACCAGCTGTTGCAAGGAATTTAGGGATTTCACCATCTACGGTCCGTTATATCATCAAAAAGTTCAGAGAATCTGGAAAAATAACGGCACGTAAGCAATGATATTACGGACCTTCGATCCCTCAGGCGGTAATGCATCAAAAAGCCACATCAGTGTGTAAAGGATATCACCACATGGGCTCAGGAACACTTCAGAAAACCACTGCCAGTAACTACAGTTGGTCGCTACATCTGTCAGTGCAAGTTAAAACTCTACTATGCAAAGCGAAAGCCATTTATCAACAACACCCAGAAACCCCGCCAGCTTCGCTGGGCCCGAGCTCATCTAAGATGGACTGATGCAAAGTGGAAAAGTGTTCTGTGGTCTGACGAGTCCACATTTCAAATTGTTTTTGGAAACTGTGGACGTCATGTCCTCCGGAACAAAGAGGAAAAGAACCATCCGGATTGTTATCGGCGCAAAGTTCAAAAGGCAGCATCTGTGATGGTATGGGGGTGTATTAGTGCCCAAGGCATGGGTAACTTACACATCTGTGAAGGCACCTTTAATGCTGAAAGGTACATACAGGTTTTGTTAACGTTGCCATCCAAGCAACGTTCTCATGGACGCCCCTGCTTATTTCAACAAGACAATGCCAAGCCACGTGTTACATCAGCGTGGCTTCATAGTAAAAGAGTGCGGGTACTAGACTGGCCTGCCTGTAGTCCAGACTTGTCTCCCATTGAAAATATGTGGCGCAATATGAAGCCTAAAATACCACAACAGAGACCCCGGACTGTTGAACAACTTAAGCTGTACATCAAGCAAGAATAGGAAATAATTCCACCTGAAAAGCTTCAAAAATTGGTCTCCTCAGTTCCCAAACGTTTACTGAGTGTTGTTAAAAGGAAAGGCCATGTAACACAGTGGTAAAAATGCCCGTCCCAACTTGTTTGCAATGTGTTGCTGCCATTAAATTCTAAGTTAATGATTATTTGCAAAACATTAAATAACTTGTCTTTGCAGTCTATTCAATTGAATATAAGTTGAAAATAATTTGCAAGTCATTGTATTCTGTTTTTATTTACAAATTACACAATGTGCCAACTTCACTGATTTGGGGTTTTGTACTTAAATCAAATACTAGGTTTAGTGTTAATACTAAAATAATAAACTACACATGTTTACTCATATAGAAATTACACAGCATCCACAGCAAACATTGCACACATGTTGCTCAACACAATTTAACCTAATGCGTAGCGTCATCGCCCTCTACTGGTCAAATTCAGCGCTACATGTATTAAACAAGGTTGCCTCAGCCAAAAAACAACACAACCACCAATACAAAAGACACAACCAAGTAATCAATTTCAATACATTCCTACTTGGTTGTCCATTTTCTCACGATTTATTTAGATTTTTTTCAGAGTCGATGGTTTGAATAATCGTTCAAATCCTACTGTTGCTTCATTTGAACACATATGCCTCGCTGCATACAGTACTGCATACATGAGCAACCCTAGTTTGAATGGTTTCATCAAGCCTATTTGGGAGGTTTGGCAGGCCAAATTAAAAGCTTTGGCGGGCCGGATGTGGCCCATGGGCCGCCAGTTGAATAGGCCTGCTGAAGTTTATAGCATGTTTACTACCTATGTCTCAGCCACCAAACAGTTTGAGGTGATGAAGCAGGGAGGAAACCAGTGGCGTCTCATTTCTTCCGGGTTTATTTTTTTTAACACTTCACCTTGCTCTCCATTTTAAAGGGGTAAAATGAAGAAGAAGATGGGGAGAATTGGGATTCTTTATTTTAAGCATCGCTTTGTGCACTGTTTAAGCACTGGCACTAGTGCAGAAAAAATGTGTTTTACTAAATTGTGTCATGATCCGTGGCCCGGATCATGTTTTTGTTATATTCTGTTAGTTTTGGACTCCCTTAGTTCCTGTTTTTGTGCACCTTTGTTTGTTTTTAGTTACCATGGGCGCTTGTTGTTTTCCACCTGATTGGTGCTAGGGGCGCTCACCTGTTTCCCGAGCACTAATCAGAGGGACTATTTAATCCTGCCTTTGCCGGTCAGTTAGGCTGGCTTCATTGTTTGCTTCATGCAACAGTTACGTTAGTAGTTCTTGTCTCCGAGTTTATACTTCCTGTGCTTGGCTTCCCGTGCGATCGGCACGTTTTCCTTCTGCTTGTTTTGTGATTTTGGTACATGTTTAATTTTGAAGATTAAATCATGTTCTTACCTGCACGCCTTGTCCAGAGTGGTCCGTCTGCATACCGGGGGAACGAACCCCACAGTAAACTGCGACCCCCCCCCTCGAACGAACGAAACTTTTGAGTGAACGTACTGAACCGAATCACTTCATGAACTGATTCGTTCCTTTCTCAGTTCAGTTGAGCTCCGCCGCGACCATGCCGGTATGAGTGGAACTGGCGCATTCTGTGACTCACTGAACCCTCGACGTCGGCGAACGACGCAGCCAGCTACTCATCATGGGGGCGGGGGGAGGGACTGGGCGAACGATTCGTTCACCGCGGATTAACGACATGAATCACTCAGTGAACGACAGAATCAGGACTTGCGAACCTACTGACACAGAGAACTGACTGTGTCGCGGAGGAGGACCTCACATTGAGGCTCTTGTTCAGTCACTGTGCGCGTCGTTCATTGGGTGCTGAGGGCTTGTGTCGTTCGCGAACTGACACACACCGAGATCTGCCGCTGGGGAAGCTGTTACTGACTGACTCATGATTCGCCGACCTGCACACAGAACTGCTGCTGCAGAAGTGATTCAGGTTCACGTACTGAACTGTGCTGACTGTGGCGCTGTGTCAGTCACTCACTGCCTGGTGTACTGCATGCACAGAGCTGTGTAGGGACTCGCGTTCACCCTATTTGCTGCTTCTCCGGCAAATGTCTGCACTGTACTGTACTACGCACGCCCCCCCCCTCCTTTTTTTTTTTTTTTTTTTTGGGGGGGGGGGGGATTCGGTGAACAAATATTTTGAACAACTCAATTTAAGGAACTGATTCTAGTGATTCAGTACAGTCAAAAAAACTGCCGATCCCATCACTACTGTGCGCTGTCATCTTTCGTTTTGGCACTTTGGGGGCGGGTATGCTTAGACGGCCCCTTCTTTCTGATTGGTCAGGCGAAAAATGCTCAGAGCCAATCAGAAGTATAGCAGGGCGGGTCATCGTCAATATGTATCAAGATTTACGGAGGAAGAAGTGGATAAAAAAATGTCGCGCGCTGATGAAGGTTATTTCATACCACATAAACACAATACAGGGTAATACAAAATGTGACCCAAATAAATAATAAGACAACAAACACCATAATCACATCTTTCAGCCAGAACTGGTCCACCAGCAATAACATCCAACCATAACATTATTTTATATTTTCACTTCTTCTTGAACATTTGTTTTCTAATTTATGGAATTTATTTTGATTCAGCTATAAAATTAATGAAATAATCTTTGAATTTTGTTTTTAAAATGTTAAAAATAGCCTTTTAATAATGTATTCTGAAACAGTTTTAAATAATCAGAGAACTGACTAACACTGACCCTACACAATTATGTTGCACAATTAAGACTTTTTTTTTTTAAAGCGAAAGAGGTAATTTCAACAGGTACAGCATCCTATGTCACATCTACATGTAATAAGATTTGTAACAAGGCAAACCGTTTGTAAATTGGTCGAAAATCGAGGAAGTTATGGTAATTTAATTAGTACATGTACCATTGACATCAATGTAATGATTGAGGCTAGCTGTCCGAGGTAAGATGGCTACAACGTTGCTACGCTGGAGAATCATTGGTCATATGAAAAATGCTCAGAGCCAATCAGAAAGGAGGGGCCGTCTAAGCATACCCGCCTCCAAAGTGCCAAAAAGAAACATGACAGCGCGAGGAGAGATGCCAGGAGTACACGGAGAGCGCACAGACCGAGACGGTGCGCGCGCAGAAAGGCACCGCGCGCGCACAAAAAGGCACCACGCGCGCGCAAAAGGGTGTCGCGCGCGCACGAAGTGGAGAATCAGCGCGCGATAACAGTTTTTATGCGCTTGGATTTTTGGCACTAATGTGACTCCATAGGATCCCAGTTTTGGGGTTGCTAATGTTCCATTTCTTGGCGTGGCTCAGATGGTAGTGCAGCCAGCCGGAAAACTTGAGGGTTCCTGATTCAAATCCAGCCTCCGCCATCCGAGTCACCACTCATGAGTCCCCATTTTGCTCCCAGTGTCACCCACACTGGTTTAAATGTAGCTTAAAAATGTAGATAATGGGTTTTGAGAAAAAGCACTATTTAAATCTACTTCACTTCACTTTGCGAAAAATTCAGCACACGTTTTTCCACTATGTGTGTGTTTTCATTTAGTGCCACTTCTTTCCTGTTTCCTTCACCTGTCTGGTTGGCAATCAGGATGCTTTATATGCTGTTCCTCTGGACAGGGCTGGATCCTGTTTCATTGTTTAGTGCAGGCGTCGGCAACCCAAAATGTTGAAAGGACATAATTGGACCAAAAATACAACAAAAAAAATCTGCCTGGAGCTGGAAAAAAGGAAAAGCCTGACTATAGACTGGACTCTCACATTATTAACCGTATCCACCGGGCATCCATTGCACCAGTCACCATGCGGGGTCCCCACATCTGTGGTCCCTTCCTCGGTTTCTCGTTGTTCCCATTGGGTTGAGTTTTTTTCTTGCCCTGATGTGGGATCTGAGCCAAGGATGTCGTTGTGGCTTGTGCAGCCCTTTGAGACATCTTGCTTATAATGAAGGCAACACATGATGTGTCTTTATTCGCTATATTAGCCTACTATCAAAATGACTGACGCAAATCTTCCTTGACAGAAATGCTGAAAATGTAATATTTATGCTACACATTTTTAAATTAGTGGAAAGAGGGTGAGATACCTTCTGGAAATTACTGGCTTATAACGGCCAAAGGTATAGATGTGTGTGTCCAAGTTAAAGGAAACGGCATTCTTCTAATGGATTTATTACAATCTTTACAAGCTGGGTAATGTTTGCTGTGGTCTGGAACGACACACAAACAACTATCAGAACTGCAGCCAATGTTACGTACAGATAATACGTCATGAGACATGCAAAAATAAAATGCATATTTCAAATGAGCTCAAATATAACTACAGATGAGGCATAATGATGCCATATGTACATACAGCTAGCCTAAATAGCATGTTAGCAGCGACCAAATATTAGCACTCCAACAAGTCAATAACATCAACAAAGCTCACCTTTGTACATTCATGCACAGTATAACAAGTTTGGTGGACAAAAATGAGACAAAGAAGGAGTGGCATAAAACACGTCTTTCTGTGGCAGCATCGGGGAAACTTGTACATGTAAACAAACTACGGTGAGTTCAAGGACCGCCAAAATTAGCAGGACGGAACGGAGCTCGCCAAATACTCTCATCAGGGAAGCATGTTTAATATAAACAATGGCATTTCTAACATTTAGGAATGTTTGTGTCACGTTTGTTCTCTTACAGAAACCATGTTAAATCAAAGATATATTTCCCCGTCATCTTTTTCCATTTGAATACATTTTTTAAAAAGCTCCAGGGAGCCACTAGGGCAGCGCTAAAGAGCCGCGGGTTGCCGGCCTCCGGTTTAAATGGTAAATGGTAAATGGGTTGTACTTGTTTAGCGCTTTTCTATCTTTTTTTCAAGGACCTCAAAGTGCTTTGACACTATTTCCACATTCACCCATTCACACACACACGTTCACACATTCACACACTGGTTTAGTGGCTATGCTACTGAGACTAGTGTTTGCTTTCTTTGCACTCCCGAGCTGCACCAGGTTTGTGCTAAATAGTATTACCGTACATGTAGTGGCATGTCCTGCATCCTGGGATCCCAACTAGTAACTAATTACTGATTAAAAGTAATTTTCCCAACACTGTTTATAACTTTGTTCACATCTTTAAATTCTATGAATAAGCCAACAATGGTATGCTAAAATTACAGGTTAACGGAGTCAAACAGGCCTTGAATGCCTGTTAAAGATGGTTGAGACTCATTTCAAATTCCCATTTATTTCCACATGTTCATGTATTATTAAGTGGATCATAAGGAGCTCCGGGAGAACAGGTTGGATGCTTCAAGTGGAACAATTACTCTTCTGTTAGAATAGGTCACTGCACAACATCAAAAGGACTGACCTGATGTGTCAGTCCTATGGGTCACTGGCCAGGTAGCTTTTAATCTTGCAGCCCCCCCTGCACAAATATATGAAAATCACCCAAACCCTCTTTTGACCTCTTTTTTAGTGAAGCCACATGCCATGGGGGATATGAATACATACCTTCAATAAACTTTCAACAATGTTCAAGGACAGCAAAGGGCAATGTGTTTATTTTTCTTCTACCTTTCAAAACAATTTCCTACATCACTTTTATTTTCACCTTTCACATTTCCATAATCGGAAATTGTACAAAAAGTTACAGTGGAACGTAAATTCAAATCCCCTTGAAATAATAGTTCAAGCCGTATCATACTTGCCAACCTTGAGACCTCCGATTTCGGGAGGTGGGGTGTAGGGGGTGTGGTCGGGGTGGCATGGGGCGTGGTTAAGAGGGGAGGAGTATATTGACAGCTAGAATTCACCAAGTCAAGTATTTCATACATATATATATATATATATATATATATATATATATATATATATATATATTTATATATATATATATATCAACATCCTGAAAATATGCAAACAAAACTGTGTTTAGATAATTGATACTTCAAACTTGCATAAATAAATATTAAGGAATATAACATAACTTGGCTTCTGAGAGCTTCAAAATGTAATGAATAAAATGCTAAAGTTGTTGATAAACAAGCAATTATTTTTATAATTAAATATGGTCATTTTAAATGAATTATTTTGATAATTTAAAATTAATTATTTCAAATATGTTTATTTTAATGTATAATTATATGGCTGGATGTACCGTAATAAGGAGGCAGGAAAAAATACAAATAAAAATACAATTAATTTTGATGTTTTTAGCAAAATATAGTAAAAATGTATTCAGTTTTTTTTTTTTTTATTAATAAATATATTTCTTTTTAGGTAAGATAAACATAATAATACAATTTATCTCTAGTCTGGATGATTTAGTTCTTGTCACCCTGTTGTCCTCACTCAGGTCCGCATGGCTGAAAATCGGGAGATTATCAGGAGAATGTTTGTCCCGGGAGGTTTTCGGGTGAGGCGCTGAATTTCGGGAGTCTTCCGGAAAATTCGGGAGGGTTGGCAAGTATGAGTCGTATGCATGTCGGTATGTGATACCACCACTGAGCATTCTTTCTTGCTGTGTTAAGATTTTTCTGTTGCTGTTTTGGATTTTTTTTGGACATTTGAGGTTTCACTAGGTTATTTTCAAACTACATTAACATACGCAACACTAGGGATGATGTTCGATAAGAAATTATCGAGTGTGAATTATCGAATCCTCTTATCAAACCGATTCCTTATCGATTCCAGATAGGTTGTTGTATATGGAAAAAAAACACAATATTTGGTTTAACAAAAGCTCACTTTTATTTTATAAGAAAAAAATAAAATAAAATAAATAAATAAATATTGACTGTTACCCCCCTAAAAAAATTAAAAAAATTGACTGTTGTTACCCAAAGTATAATAAGTGGGATTTTTCAGAAAAACAAATATATACAGTAACACAAAAACAACCTGTCTCTGTGATCACTATAGGTGTATAAATAATAATATAGTGTTAAATAAAATCAGTCCCTTGGGCACAAAACTGAAAATAATACAGCTCTCCAAAAAGTGCACTTCTGCTGCTATTGGAACATACTAACTACACACACTATAACACTAAGAACACCACAGTCATCAATCAACAATTCTTCTTCCCTTACATGAGAGCGAAGCCTGGCAATAATTGCATATTGCCTGTTCTGCCCTCACTATATGTGTTGAGGTTATACAGCTTGGCAGACAGCGAACAAACAATCTAAGACGTCTAGAAAGGTTCCAAAGCAGATTAATCCATTTAGGCTCTTTATTATTGTTGATCTTGCTTTGTCTTTTCCTATCTTTACTTTTGTCTTGCACCAGACTGTTATTTTTTTTGTTTTTAAACTGAAATACACACAATGACAAATGTATAAGCTATGTGATTCAATTAACATACTGAAATGTAATACACAATATGTAAATATTAGCTTCACACAAATACACAGTACTATCATCAAACAAATACTTCTGAGTGTTGAAACTATTTCGATGGTGGAAATATATGACTGGCAGCCATTTTAAGTCCTCAAAACATCCATTGAAACAGTGCACAAAAATCGTTTTTCAATAGACATCTTACTATCAAATTGAAACACTTCCCACCTTAATATTGAGTTATATAAACAAGTTAAACAGTTTACTTACAGACGTATCTTTTCCAAGGCTTGTAGGAGCTAACACAACTTGTCTACTTCTCAATTGTCTCATGAACTGAACTGACTCACCAACCCGGAAGTGCCCAAACTAATGACGCGTAGTATTTTCATATCGCCACAAGGTGTCAGTAAGAGTCTACAATCAAATGGGCATAACATTGCGTCCTACAGGGCATTTCCTGTGGGAATGGATTCGTTCTCAGAGATTCGAATAAAGAACCAACTCTTTTTCTTTACTATAGTGGTCTCGATAACGAGTACCGGTTCTCAAAAAGGGATTCGAGTCCGAGGACTAGGTTCTTTTCTTATCGAACAACCGGGAAAACCGGTTTCGAGCATCATCCCTACGCAACACTGTTACACATTCAGCAAATGGCACATGTACTACAAACATTTTGGACTGAATAATGTTTGCCGCCGAGTTGCTATTGTTTGTTGATCAGTTGTTTTCATTAAATGCAGTGAACAAAACTACAATTATACTGTAAAGTCCCTTCTACACTAAGGGTATCCAGGGTAAATCCCACTTAACCTTATCCTTGTCCACACCCACACAATGGTCGTTTAAGACCCCCTCACCCCCTCCATACGCCGCCGCAACGCAACCTAGTACGCATGCGCGTAAAATGCGCACGTCATAGTCACCTCCAGTGTTGCTTTGTGTGCAAGTTCTTAAATTAAATTTAACTTATCTGAACAATATCCAGTGTTGTGGTATTTTGATTAACTGGAATCCAGTGTGCTGTGGGGCCCTGTTGTAGTGAATCACACCTGAGGCATCATATATTAATCAAATCTTTAATGGACATGTGAAAGTAAACAATGTGATAAAGAACATATTACAACAATCCATCTTGGGATCTAGATATCTGGTCAGGACACTCCTCACTCTTTTGCTCTTTTTCATTGTCCATTCATTTTTGGTGACTTTATGTACTCTGGACCTAGACGTTGAGTCCGCGACATACATGGCGGACAATAACTGAAACAGTTTGCTTGGCCAGTCCAAAAGCATTCGGCGTTTTCCGTAGTCTTCCCTCGACGGGCAGGTAATACAAAGCACATGCTACTTTTTTTGTCACATTGACGGGAGCCCGCATTCTCGTTGTCTCTCCTTCGACAAAAGGGCGAAGTTTTTCGGTCAGTAGAATCTCTGCTGACCCGGACATTGGAAAGTTGTCTTGCCGTCTGAAAAGTGTTGTATCAGAAATAGCTGCAATGACTTTCTCTTAAGGTATTCATGTGTGTGTAGAAGTCGCGTGCTCGCGGTCCCACTGATACATACGCCAGGTGTGCAGAGTTAAAAAAGGTTTATAGTTTTTTCCACAAGCTCATCAGACAAACGTTCTTTCTCAACTTTTCAGTCTCTCCCATACCCCTCCTCCTCCTGCACTTGGCCGCTCACTGTTAAAGACAACAGATGATTAGATTAACACGTATCACCTGTGAAATCTAATCACCTGCCAGCTGTGTCTCGCCGTCAGCACATCCCCCGCCCCTATCCGATGGTGCTCGTCCTCAGCACCATAGACAGCGGCGGTGACCTTTGCTCCTGCATGCACGCTGGCCACACCTCCCTCCACAGTGTGATTTCCACAAGCGTCTGTACAGACGGAAGGAGAAATATTTCCAGTGGTTAGTTAGCTCCGAGTTACGAAACCGTTTTATTATGAAGCGGGCTGTGGCGCGTTCTTTCTGACGTCACTTCCTGTGTGGGACGCGGTCTTTCTGGCATCACTTCCTCGTCGAACTCAGTTTGTAAACGATCAATGTGTCCATACAAAGCTAAGAGCCGCAGATTCAAGAAATAGACGGCGCACTTAGCCGGGTAAAAAAATTATCCAAGGAGGGGGACCTTAAACAATGATTTAGTGTGGCTGAAACGGGGCTTAGGCTAAATAATGATTTGTTTAATGAGTTATCTGGCTTAATGTAGACAGGCTATAAGTCTCTTTTGGGGGAAAGCTGCAAAATTGTTTAGAGCCAAATGCTCTGTCGTGTTTTGTGTAGATCAACATTATTATAACTTGCATTAACAATTGGTTTGAAATACAAGCTTAGCGGTGCCGCTACCACAGCAGCCTAGTTAATGTTTCCACTACTACTGAAGTGACGTGCTGTACTCCCTCTGTGCATGTGTGTGCGTATGTGTGTCTTTGCTTGCCTGTGTGTGGGTGTGTGTGTGTGTCTTTTTGTGTGCGTAAGCATAGTCCTGTTTCCACTCAGACCAAACTGACTCATGGAGGTTATGATGTAACCCACAAAGTTTTTATGCAGTCATTGTGGATGTGGGGTGTTACTGGGCTTACCTTTGCTTCTTCTGTCATAGTTTTTGTTTTGTTTTGTTTTTTCCACAAATTTATTGTAAAAATGAAACACAATAGCAGCCAACGCAGAACCAACCATTTTTTTGAAAAATGTGTTGCAAAGCTGTAGGGTTACTTTGGAAACAGCTTTTGATTTGCAAGTGTAAAAGCACACACCACATCAGAGATGTTTAGTAGGTTCAATTACAGTAAATCACGCTGGTAGCGGTGTTAGGCCATACCCTTTAGACCAGGCGTGTCAAACTCATTTTAGATCGGGGGCCACATGAAGAAAAATCTACTCCCAAGTGGGCCGGACTGGTAAAATCACGGCACGATAACTTAAAAATAAAGACAACTTCAGATTATTTTCTTTGTTTAAAAATAGAACAAGCACATTCTGAAATTGTACAAATCATAAAGTTGTTTTTTTTTTACACTTACATGTTGCGGTAATAGTTTTATCTTCATTTGTCGTTATTTATATTTTCTGAATAAATTATGTGATAATGTTCATCAGTCAACTCATTGGTTTGAATTTTTCAATCTATCAACATAAAAAAAATTACATCAAAATTCAATTACAGGACGTTGTTTATGTTGTTTGATCTTTTTCCTCGACTGATGTACTAAAATCATGTGGTTTATTTTCTACATATGTAGCATCAGCTACAAAGATACAAATAATTGCTAGTCTGACACCTAGTGGACACATTTAGAACAGCTGTTTCTTTCATCCAAAAATTTCAGGTTAATATTTATACTTAGCAAACTCATCCCGCGGGCCGGATAAAACCTGTTTGCATGTCTGGTTCGGCCCTCGGGCCGTACGTTTTGACACCCCTGCTCTAGACAGGGATATTCAACTAAATGGTTTTGGGGGCCACATTTACAGAAAGCAAAGGACCAGGGGGCTGGACTTGTCCCTTTACTATTATGCTTTTTTTATGTATATTCCTGAAAACCAGCGTCCTCTACAGTAGACATTTGAATTTGGTCTTTTTAGTTTTTCAGAGTGACAGGAGTGCTCTGCTGTTTTTAAGGACCAAAAAAATAGCTAGTTAAAGATAATCTCTATGGCAGCACTCAATTTTAAAAAATCTGCCAACAAACAAATTACAGCAACACCTTAGGCCCCTTCTACACTGCATATATATATATATATATATATATATATATATATATCAGTGACATGCAGTCAGGGGAGGCAGGTGAGGCGGGGCCTCACGTTCCAACATGGAAAGAAAAAAAATGTAAAAGAAAAAAAAAAAAAAATTTTTTATTGTTATATGTATCCAGTGATTATACTATAAAGTTATTTTCCATTTAACTTCGCCAGTTTTAGATTATTTTTATCCAAAATCACTGAATTTTCAAATTTTCCGTTCAAATACTGAGAAGAGATTTGCGGTGAGTCACCAGCCAGTTGAGGCACGTCACTGAGTTGAGCCTCACCATGGATTACGCAATGACTCAGCTAACTGCTGGCCTGCTGTGCAGTGAGACCGTATTGCTATATGAATTATATTATACATTTGCATAGTTTAGTTAGCTGAGGTATATAATGTACAGTGTATTTGTCAACAACTGTATGTGTGTAACGTATTTCTTGTGCTGAGCATTCATAAAACGGCTGCGAAGACGCACTGGCTGAGGCTCGCAGTAATCCCGCCTCCTGGTGGTAGAGGGCGCTAGTGATCACAGGGATCATTCTTGCGACTACTCGGCTGCAGAATAAGTGACAACAAGCAGCAACAGTTAGCAGCGATCGTTTATTTTTTCCTCTTGCCTGGACTATTAACATGGAGGATTACATATCTAAAATAAAACAGTTTTCTAAACTGAACTTTCAATAGAAGCAGGAGGTAATACTTAAAGGAAGATCTCCATCAAGACAGAGAGACTTTTAAAACTGAAGAAAGATAAGGAAGACTTCTATAAACAAGTTATCGATGCTTTTGTTCAAAAGGAGCTGCGCATGGACTTCATTTATAAGTAAAGGTAAGACCATAATAACGTTTTTTTTATTAAATGTGCTTTTTTGTGTGCTACAGTTTGTATGTGTAAAGTTAAAGTTAAGTTAAAGTACCAATGATTGTCACACACACACTAGGTGTGGTGAAATTTGTCCTCTGCATTCGACCCATCCCCTTGTTCACCCCCTGGGAGGTGAGGGGAGCAATGGGCAGCAGCGGCGCCACGCCCGGGAATCATTTTTGGTGATTTAACCCCCAATTCCAACCCTTGATGCTGAGTGCTAAGCAGGGAAGAATGCTGGTATGAGCTTTTAAACATAACCCGTTAACTGCTGCCAATCAAATGGTGAATAAGATAATCTTTAGGGTTCATATGTTTGTAAATCTGACTGTGATGAAGTCAGTGTCTCACCAGCCATCAACCTCACCGCACATCACTGATATATATATATATATATATATATATATATGTGTGTATATATACATATATATACATATATACATTGTCTTTATATTCCAGCAAGTTATCCGTATTGTCATTTAACATCAGTTAACATTGATGTTCATCAACATTTAACATTGTCACATTATCGATGGGAAAATACATTTTTAGACAATATGATTTGCCTGAGTGGCTAGGAGACACCGAGAGTAACAAGTGGTAGAAAATGGATAAGAAAGGAAAGATTAAAAAAATAAAAAAATAAAAAATAATAATAATATTTTTTTTTAATTTGGGACTTCCCGTGGGCCGGATTTTGGATGCTGGGGGGGCAGAATCCGTCCTGCGGGCCGTAGTTTGGGGACCCCTGGTTTAAGGGGTTATCCGGCTTAGTGTAGACATAGCCTAAGTCCTGTCTTTGTTGCCAGTAACCATTCTAGGTGCTCTTTTTTTTTTTATTATTTGGGCTTTTCAACTGTTTGCTTGTGAGTTCAGTACAAAAGACTCAACATTTTGCAGAAGGTTCTTTCTAAACAGAATGTTCCTGTAACGCTGACAAAATAAATGGACTAAAATCAAATGTTTACTGTAGAGGATGCTGGTTCTCCGGAATATACAAAATACGATAAATAGTGAAGAACGAAGACCGGCCCCCGGGTCCTTAGCTTTCTGCAAATGTGGCCTTCAAAACAATTTAGTTGAATACCCCGGGTTTATAGTGTTGAAAAATACTAACAATAAACACACTTTAAATTTCTCTTTTCGTTAAGTGTAGTCCAAAAAAAAAAGTACTTTCCCATTATGACTAAAATGTTTGAAGTTTGTTTTCATGATTAAGCTGTTACTCAGGGTCTGGATTTATATCTTTTTTAGTTAACGTGTCTAAATATCAGAAATATGTTCTTTTGACCATTCCTCCAAAAAGCACCTTAGGGCATTTTTTTTTGTCATATTGACAATATTTTCCTCAGAAGAAAATTGTGTATTCACTTTTCTCATACCTCACTTAAAAGTACTTTCTTCCACCCTGCTAAAGTTTCTTCCATTCTTTAATTCATGACTCCGGAGTTCCTGTGATGTGTCACAAGGTAACCATGGGAACGGCAATCTGAATCTAAACAAGTCTCCGTGACTAGCGCTAGATTTATAACGTTGTGGAGTCATGGGAAATACTCAAGCATCATGTTGACTTAAATAGAATGAGTTGCTTCATCTGAAAATAATCATTATGTTAACGCTACTCTTTTACAAATGTAAAAACTCACAATTGCAGAAACTGATTTCCAGGTTTGTGGTGGAATTGTATCTTAAATTTACAAGATAGATTTAAAACGACATAAGGTATTTGTTGATTACTTATTTGCGGCCACAATTTGGTCGTGCAAATGAAGATGTTAACTATTTCAGTCAGAAAGTGCACAGCAAAGTCATTCATCTCTGTCATGACTGGGTCTTAGGTGCTAGCTTTTCCGGGATGCAACGGAAAGTTGGCACGGGCGAGACGGGAATGTAAGTACATTTTTATTTAAAGACTATAACTACAAAAAAAGGAAGTAAACAAAAGGCGCGCACAATGACGGAGAACAAACTATGAAACCAAAAAGACTATAAACATGGAACAAAAACTTACTTGGCTTGGACAAAAATAGTAGCATGTAGGATGGACATGGAAAGAAGTGTCAGGAATGGACAGAGCATAAATGTGAGGATGTCGTCAGAACGACAAACTGAAAAGAATGAACTTAAATACTATGGACATGATTAGTGAAAGCAGGTGCGTGACTCAAAACGTGAAACAGGTGCGTGACGTGACAGGTGAAAACTAATGGTTGCTATGGTGACAAAACAAAAGTGCACAAAAAGTCCAAAAACCAAAACGAACATGACCAAAACAAAAACATGATCACACAGACATGACAATCTCTTTGTTAGAAAAAGGCCACTTTAAGTATTGTAGTTGTATTAATAATATTACTATTCACTGTTTCTCCAACACCTTTCCAGAAAGAATATGCATGCCAAAGGAGAACGATGCTAGCTTGTCACATTTACATGCAATATATGTTTTACTATTAAATTATCAGTGTGACAAAATCCTAAAGCCAATACAAAGTTGCTTACAGCAAATTGCTGGGTTGCAATCACATGACTTTGAGGCATTTCCGGGTTTTCAGGCGATGGTCTAGACTCCATACTTGCCAACCCTCCCGGATTTTCCGGGAGACTCCCGAAATTCAGCGCCTCTCCCGAAAACCTCCCGGGACAAATTTTCTCCCGAAAATCTCCCGAAATTCAGGCGGAGCTGGAGGTCACGCCCCCTCCAGCTCCATGCGGACCTGAGTCCGCTTTCCCACAATATAAACAACGTGCCTGCCCAATCATTATAACTGTAGGATGATCGAGGGCGAGTTCTTGGTTTCTTATGTGGGTTTATTGTTAGGCAGTTTCATTAACGTCCTCCCAGCGCGGTAACAACACACAACAACAGCAGTCACGTTTTCGTCTACCGTAAAGCAGTTCGTCTGCCGTAAACAGCAATGTTGTGACACTCTTAAACAGGACAATACTGCCATCTAGTGCATTTGATGAAAGCACTTTTGTGCGTGCCACACAGCAATGCATCATCAGAGAGGGTGTTCAGCATGGTTAGAAAAATAGTGACAGAGAATAGAAGAAGGATGGACAATTCAACCCTTAACTCAACAATGAGTAGATGAGTGTTATGTGTGTGTATATGTGTAAATAAATGAACACTGAAATTAAAGTATTTATTTTATTTATATATATATATATATATATATATATATATATATTTTTTTTTTTTTATATATATTTATATTTATTTATATATATATATATATATATATATATATATATATATATATATATATATATATATATATATATACACGCCCCCAACCACGCCCCCCGCCCCCGCCCCCAACCCCCACCTCCCGAAATTGGAGGTCTCAAGGTTAGCAAGTATGCTAGACTCCCATTAGGCTACTATTTATGTGCCTGCATCGGTGCAGATTTGGGCGTGTTTTGAAAAATACACAAGAGACCATGACAAAAATATGCAAAATGGGATGGAGTGGATTTATACGCTCTTAAGAAAATTTGTTGTTTCAAAGATTTAAACCAGGGGTGTCAAACTCATTTTAGATCGGGGGCCACATGGAGAAAAATCTACTGGGGCCGAACTGGTAAAATCACGGCAAGATAACTTAAAAATAAAGACAACTTCAGATTGTTTTCTTTGTTTAAAAATAGAACAAGCACATTCTGAAAATGTACAAATCATAATGTTGTTGTTTTGGGTTTTTTTAGATTTAGACTTAGACTTAGACTTCCTTTTTATTGTCATTCAAATTTGAACTTTACAGCACAGATAAGAACAACATTTTGTTACATAAGCTCATGGTAGTGCAGGATAAAAAAGCAATAAGGTGCATGTATAAATAAATGAATAAATATATATAAATAATATATATAATATATATATATAAAATAAATAAATATATATAAATAAATCAATAGATTACTGTACGGATAAATATATTGCACTTTTTCACATGCGTCCACGTTTATGGATGTATGTTATATTGTCTTTTTTATTCCAGCGAGTTAATCCTTTTTGGGGGGAGTTTAGGGGATAATTTAATTATGATGCGTTCAAGAGTCTTACGGCCTGAGGGAAGAAGCTGTTACAGAACCTGGAGGTTCTGCTTCGGAGGCTGCGTAACCTCTTTCTAGAGTCCAGCAGTGAAAATAGTCCTTGGTGGGGGTGGGAGGAGTCTTTGCAGATTTTCTGAGCCCTGGTCAGACAGCGGCTTTTTGCGATCTCCTGGGTAGGAGGAAGAGGAGTCCTGATGATCTTTTTCCGCCGTCCTCACCACTCTCTGGAGAGACTTCCAGTCTGAGGCATTGCAGGCTCCAGTCCAGACAGAGATGCTGTTGGTCAGCAGGCTCTCTATAGTGCCTCTGTAGAATGTGGTGAGAATGGGGGGAGGGAGCTGTGCTCTTTTCATCCGATGCAAAAAGTGCATGCGCTGCTGAGCTCTTTTTACAAGAGCTCCGGTGTGTAGGGACCAGGTTATATTGTCAGTTATCTGCATCCCCAGGAACTTGGTACTGCTTACTATCTCCACCGCTGTGCCGTTGATGTAGAGTGGAGCGTGGCTGGACTGGTGCTTCCTGATGTCAACGATGATCTCCTTGGTCTTGTTGACATTCAGGACCAGGTTGTTGGTTCTGCACCAGTCAACCAGATGTTTCACCTCCTCCCTGTAGTCCATGTTGTTGTTGTCACGGATGAGGCCCACTACTGTCGTGTCGTCTGCATACTTCACACTTTTACATTTATGTGTTGCGGTTAATAGTATTCTATCTTTATTTGTCGTTATTTATACTTTCTGAATACATTTTGTCATAATGTTCATCAATCAAGTCATTGGTGTTCATTTTCAATCCATCAAGATAAAAAATTATATCAAAATCAAATTACAGGATGTTATTTATGTAGTTTGCTAATTTTCCTCGACTGGTGCACTAATATGTGGTTTATTTATTTTTTACATATCTCGCATCATCTACAAAGATACAAAGAATTGCTATTGCGACATCTAGTGGACACATTTAGAACAGCAGTTTCTTTCATTAAAAAATGTTGGCTCATTTTTATACTTAGCAAATTCATCCCGCGGGCCGGATAAAACCTGTTCGCGGGCCTCGGGTCGTACGTTTGACACCCCTGATTTAGACCATTCATCGTCACCAAGACGTTATTGCTCACCTCGACCTCACTTTATTTGACACTCACGGACTTTAGAGAATAAAAGATTGGAGGCACATCAATGTTTGCTATCAATATCAAGATTCATTATATGCGGTTGAATCTACGAGAGATGTATTCATCTAGTCTATTAATAATAAAGACATTTTCTTGATGCTAACAAATATCACCAAAGACGATATAATGCGGTCATTCACTTGGCTTTCCTGCACAACAACTAGTTTTTAGTTTCTGTCATGAAAATAGACGATTTAAATACAGTGCAGCCAGAAAACCAGAGGGGAAAAACACAGGGGAGACGAGACGCACAGCTCGTCACGTGGAACGAAGGCAAACTGCAGAAAGGACGACAAGGAAGACACGAGACCTACAAACACGACGGTGGAGAACAAACAGAGAGAGAGCAAGATTGCATAGAGCTGGATGATCGATCGCATACGGTACTCGAACAGGTGATTACATTCTGGCCCGGAACACAGGTCTGCACTGGCTTAAGAAGCTCAGGAAGATCATCAACGACAGGCGCGCTGATTGATAGCAGCTGCTTGCTGCCACCGGAGTAACGCGTGCAGGAAATGAGCGGCCGTGGGCGTGTCCCGAGGTGCGCTCCGCAGGGCTCATTGATGAATACGTAGCGGCATGCGCTTGCGCCGTGACAACTTGTTTTCAAAGGGAGCCAAAATATGGCTTACAAATAGGCCTGTAAAACAAAATCCGTGCAATTTTTTCACCAAAGAACCGTCATTACATGTTATGTGATTGAATAAAATGTTTTAGAAATAGAAAAAAAAAACATAGTATGACCCCTCCTAAAAGATGGTTTCAACCAAATCCATGCAATAATTAGATGTTTTAGTGCATGTAAACACATCAAGTGTGTGTGTATGGCACGGCGACGTTTGGTTTAGGTTGGGATGGGGTACCCTTTGGAAGTCTTGTGTATAGGGGCCCAGAATTTTGTGCTATGCCCCCGCCATATACGAGCATTGCGCAAACTTACTTTTTCGTGTGTCATTCTAGCATTTATAAAGGCTCTAATACTAAAAGTCCCCCTGGTCTTCATGGCCACCCGGACACCTCATTGTGGCCCCCCTGGGGGCCCGCCTGACAGTTTGAGGAACAGCCATGAACCCATTACGTCAATCAGAATATGATAGAGTGACTGTTTGCTTTCAGAACGCCAACGCTTAGTCTACACAAGACCTTTTTCAATTAAAAGCAGCTTAAATCTGTATATTATTCTTTGAAGCTACAGATGTGACCAGAGCTTGGTTTGGTTTGGTTTGCAATACAGCTCATATGGTAGGCTTTTCTACTCTTTGTCATTGATAGTAAAAAAATAAAATACAAAAAATACAAAAGAAGTTTGTAGGTCGAAAGGAGGAGAGCACAGTCAAAACCATTACCAAATTTTTAGAATGTGTTAAAGCCTCCATTGTGGGTAGGTAAAAGTGCGTTCCAATTGTACTGGGAAGTCGTAATTTCCAAGTTTCTGGTCGTAATTTCAACTGGAACGCCCCTCCGGGTCGGATTTGCGACTCAGAAAGTCGGAGCATTCTCACCAACCCCGAGTTTGTTTCAAAGATGGCTGCTCTGGATGTAAACAATGATATTAGCGCTTCTGATTAATATTTGTCGCAGTAAGTCAGCCAGATACAATGTACTGTTGGACGTTTATATATGGTAACGTAACTGTAGCGTAAACATTTAATTCATGTGATATATATACATTCTACATCGCTAAAAATAGAATCTGCATTTTCTTTTCATCCACCGCGTTTGAAGCGCAGAATGTCACGGCCCGAGCGCACACTAGTGCGCATTCATGTGTGCACTGCGCTGGGCGCATCTTCGGGAGCGTGTTAGTCCGGCTGCAGCAAGCAGTTGCAATCAATCGCCAGCATTTAGCACACCTGTCACTGATCAGAGGACCTGCCTTCATAAGCCTGCACAACCTGCCATCCCGCGCCAGAACGTAGTCATCTGTTCCCGTACAGTAAGCCGACTAACCAAACTCTATGCATTCTCTCTCTGTGTTTCTTCCCCGTTGTGTTGAATTGTCTTGTGTCCTCCCTATCGTACCCCTTGCAGCCTGCCTTCGTTTCCACGTTACGAGCCGTGTGTCTCGTCTTCCTGCGTTCCCTCTGTTTCTCTGGCTGCCTCTCGGATCTCGACCTCCCACCTGGACACGGACCGTTGGCACCTCTCTATCGCCCCTGACTTCCTGCCTGTCTCACAGACCTACGAGCCTGCCCTTCCCCTATTGGACTTCCGCCTCTCGCTCAACACTAAGGGTAACACACTAAAGTTAAATCCTACACAGTGGCCAAGTGGTTAGAGTGTCCACCCTGAGAACGGTAGGTTGTGAGTTCAAACCCCGGCCGAGTCATACCAAAGACTATAAAAATGGGACCCATTACCTCCCTGCTTGGCACTCAGCATCAAGGGTTGGAATTGGGGGTTAAATCGCCAAAAATGATTCCTGGGCGCGGCCACCACTGCTGCTCACTGCTCCCCTCACCTCCCAGGGGGTGAACAAGGGGATGGGTCAAATGCAGAGGACAAATTTCACCACACCTAGTGTGTGTGTGACAATCATTGGTACTTTAACTTTAACTTTAACATAGTCGCACACCGCACACATTCTTGACTAGTTGTCACACTTCATTTATTGATATATATATATATATATATATATTGTGTATATATATATATATATAAAAATAAAAATAGAGTTTAAATGATGTCCATCCTAACTGTGTCGTTTCCTTCTCCTGTACACGTAACAAGGAATTAGCTTTTGTGCCTGTGGCCATCTTGATTTCCGACATAGTAACTGGAACCCTAACAACTTGGCCGCGACGTCATTCGCAGTTCCGACTTTCAACTTCTGAGGTAACTGGAACGCAGCATTAAACACGAAGCTGTTGAGCGGACTGGAACTGCGTCACACTCTGGATCACAGAGTCGATGTTGCAACCTCTGGGATTACTAGCAATGGTTCAAAGTGACAAACTGTTCCACACTTAATAACACCAGTGACATGCAGTGAGCTATTGATATCACTTGAGTATTATTATTTTTATATATTTTTTTACTTAAAGGGGACCTGTTATGCAAAACCAACTTTTTTTTAACCTACTGGTACCTTTTTTGTGCATTTGCACAAATTCCCAAAATTTTAAATCAAGCCATGGAAGCATTGCGGATATGTTTATAAAACAATCTTACCTTCCTTCATACTTCCTCCAAACGAGCCATTTGGAATTTTACCCAATAGTAAAATTTTTCTCAATTGTGATGTCAATGGGAATTCACCCAAAGTGCTTTGTGCGAGTTCACAATTGGTTGTGGGGCAGGCTGGCTCGTACATGCACGTGCATCCTCCGCTGTTTGCCATTTCTAATACAAAGTAGCGTATAGTTCTTGCTTATATCTGCCAGCGGCCTCCATATGGAAGCGCTAAAAACTACAACATGGCTGTCGAAGTAGAGGCACGTAAATAAGAAATAAAATGGTCTATAAAACATAATCTATGCAAAATGTCGACCAAATAATCTCAATTACATTTATGCAGACCACAAGGAAGTGTTTTAAATGTAGAAAAAAAAATAATGACCCCTTTAAATTCAAATACTCCAATCACTGTAAATGCAGCTTGCCCTTTAAAATAACAAGTAGCAATTCCCGTTCATAAAAATGTTATCAATTACTTATAGTCTCATTTATTTACTTTCTTAAAATAAATTTAAAAAATCGTTGCCTTTCTTACCTCACTGCAATTGTTTCTGAAGCAGCACTATCTATCCTAATGAAAAACTCCTTTGTATAACCACATCTGTTTTGTCTTAAAGCCCAGTTTAGAGACGTATTTGATCTTGCATGTATAAATCCTCCATATTGGCAGACACATTAATTCATTTTGCGGAGCATTAAAACATAGTTCTTGCAAAAAACAACAACACACAAACATTGGCTTCCTCGCCGGTAGCAACATGTGTCTGCCCGCTCACGATCGTCTCACAGCGTGACGAGTCAGAGTACTGCACTTTAGTGCCTTTGCAGTACGTCTCTTTTCTTTATATCAAGAATAATGATGTCACGCTTGCATTAAAAAGGCTGTAGATTTGTCTGTGTGTCAATGTTTAACTGTATCCATTTCACTGATGTATTTGTTGTTGTAACTTTGTTTTGTTTATTTTGATTTAATTGTATTTTATTTGTATTTACTAGGGCTACGAATCTTTGGGTGTCCCACGATTCGATTCAATATCAATTCTTGGGGTCACGATTCGATTCAAAATCGATTTTTTTCCCCGATTCAACGCGATTCTCGATTCAAAAACGATATTTTCCCGATTCAAAACAATTCTCTATTCATTCAATACATAAGATTTCAGCAGGATCTACCCCAGTCTGCTGACATGCAAACAGAGTAGTAGATTTTTGTAAAAAGCTTTTATAATTGTAAAGGACAATGTTTTATCAACTGATTGCAATAATGTAAATTTGTTTTAACTATTAAATGAACCAAAAATATGACTTATTTTATCTTTGTGAAAATATTGGACACAGTGTGTTGTCAAGCTTATGAGATGTGATGCAAGTGTAAGCCACTGTGACACTATTGTTCTTTTTTTAATTTTTTTTTTATAAATGTCTAACGATAATGTCAAAATTGTAACTAATATTGATACTGTTGTTGATAATATTCATTTTTGTTTCACTACTTTTGGTTTGTTCTGTGTCGTGTTTGTGTCTCCTGTCAATTGCTCTATTTATTGCAGTTCTGAGTGTTCCTGGGTCGGGTTTCGTTTTGGAATTGGATTGTTATGGTATTGCTGTGTATTGTTTTGTTGGATTGATTGATTAAAAAAAATAAATAAATAAATAAAAATAAAAATAAAAAATGAAAAAAGCCCCCCGCGACCCCAAAGGGAATAAGCGGTAGAAAATGGATGGATGGAAAATAAAAATAAAAATGAAAATCGATTTTTTTAAAATGAGAATCGATTCTGAATCGCACAACGTGAGAATCGCGATTCGAATTCGAATCGATTTTTTCCCACACCCCTAGTATTTACATATTCTTAGTTATTTAGTTCCCCCTTTTTTTTATTTTTATTTTTATTTTATTGTATTAATATTATTATTATTATTATTTTTGGTAAATGTTGTGGGTGTTCTGTTTTGGGGGGTAAAAAGGAAAACATTTGATATTTGATCGCATTCTTGTAGCATGTTATTGCCATGGAAATGTTGAAAAAAATACAAATAAAAAGGCTTTTGTTTTCAGTGTGCAAACTCAAAATGCATGGTGTAAAAATGTCTCTGCAAACATAATTTTGGAGACATTGTCACAAGCAGACGAGCTAGTAAGCCACGTCCTTATCCTTCCTCTGCCTTCCACATACTCAAGCAAGAATGAGATCACACCCAAAAGTGTCTTGTTAGGCTTGTCTGGAAGTTCTGTGTTTTTTACTTAAGAACATGTTAAAAATGATTATAATCATACAGAAAATACATTAATAACTGTTCAATGGACATACAGTCGCGATCAAAAGTTGACACAAACTTGTAAAGAACATAATGTCATGGCTGTCTTGAGTTTCCAATCATTTCTACAACTCTTATTTTTTTGTGATTGAGTGATTGGAGCACATACTTGTTGGTCACAAAAAAACATTCATGAAGTTTAGTTATTTTATGAATTGATTATGGCTCTACTGAAAATGTGACAAAATCTGCTTGGTCAAAAGTATACAAACTGTACATACAGCAACGTTAATATTTGGTTACATGTCCCTTGGCAAGTTTCACTACAATAAGGCGCTTTTGGTAGTTATCCACACAAGCTTCTGGCAAGCTTCTGGTTGAATTTATGTCCACTCCTCTTGACAAAATTGGTGCGGATCAGCTAAATTTGTTGGTTTTCTGACATGGACTTGTTTCTTTTTTTTTTTTCTTTTTTTTTTTTCTTGTCCTGTCCAGCTTCTCAGGCAAATCATATAGTTGATGTAGATGCCCATATCGGCTGTTCAGATTTACTTTACAAAAGAGAAGTGTAGGATACTTCTCTTGTTGCCTTATTTGTATTTGACTTTATTAAATGTATTTATATTATCATTTAGTGCAGCCGGGCCGGAGCAGGAGGGGATAGAAAGAGAAAAAAAGAAGACAGAGGGGGAAATTGTGGGGACAAGAGGGGGATTAGACAGAGAGACAAAAACAACAACAGCAAACAACAACAACAACAACAACAACAATAGAGCAACATCAGCAAATACGACATGTACAAATATGATGGTAAAAGTAATAGCAAATAAGCAGTCAGCGAAAATAAAAAATAATACAGAAATGACAATGAGCATTATTACACTACAAATGGAGCAATTCAAATACCAATAGAAATAGCGCTATTGATAATGAACAATACCAATACTTTACCTTTATTATCCACAATACAGTTGTTCAAATGCAACAATACATATACGTAATGATAACTTGAGATACGAAAGAATGCAGAAAAATGGAGGGGGAGAAAGAGAAGCAACCTACATTAACCTTGTAGATTGTTATAGAAACAATAGGTTAAGCTTTGTCCGTGTGCCATCTGTTATACCCAGTGAACCCTAGGGCAACAAAGTTAATATATGTTTGATGAAACGTGATTATGTGCATGAGTTTAAGTATGCATATGTACTTGTAAAGCACCAGTTCCATTGGCAGCAAAACAGGCCCAGAGCATAATACTACCACCACCATGCTTGACGGTGGGAATGGTGTTCCTGGGATTAAAGACCTCATCTTATCTCCTCCAAATATATTGCTGGGTATTGTGCCCAAACAGCTCAATTTTTGTTTAATCTGACATCACATGGACAAAGATAAGACCTTCTGGAGGAAAGTTCTGTGGTCAGATGAAACAAAAAATGAGCTGTTTGTTGTACAAACGTAGAAAGTATTGGAAACTCAAGACAGCTACGACATTATGTTCTTTACAAGTGTATGCAAACTTTTGATCGCGACTGTATGTTGATATTTGTTTTATGATCTGCCTCACCTGCCTCCCTTGACTATAACATTAGCATCCATATGTGGTCTGTTTTCTGAATCTATTACGGGCTATATAATTTGACACGTAATATTAAGTCATCATCAAAATGTGACTATATATATGTCAAAGTTGTTTAAAGTTGTACGTTTCCAAGCATTAGCAGACAGTGCTAATGCTGCAGTTATTGCTTTGTCTGTCTGCTTGTTTAGCACTTTTTTCTCTCCTTATACATCCTCAGGTTATCTAACCAGGTTTCATGGCCTGATGGCAGCTATTCCTGCATCAGATGCATATTTGGCCACAAAAATGGGTTCTCCAACAAGGTACCACAGTTAGATCCCTGCTACTTCTGCACATGGCACTAATCGGGACCGTCCAGAACTACGCAGACAGGCGATGAAATGGACTTTCAACATCTGATGCATTGTTTATCTCCCCCTTCTCTCCCTACCCCCACCCAATCCCAGTGAATGTTCATGTTACCGTTTGCTATTCCCTCTCATTGTTTTCTTATTTTCCTCTCTGTCTGCCCCTTCTTAAACCAGATGCTGTTCGGTCACTTAAAAAAATAATAATAAAACAATTGAATGAGCAATACAAAACCCAAAACCAGTGAAGTTGGCACGTTGTGTAAATCGTAAATAAAAACTAAATGCAATGATTTGCAAATCCTTTTCAACTTATATTCAATTGAATAGACTGAAAAAACAAGTTACTTAACTAGAAAATGTTGTTATTTTTTGCAAATATTAGCTCATTTGGAATTTGATACCTGCAACATTTTATCAAAAAAGCTGGCACAAGTGGCAACAAAGACTGATAAAGTTGAGGAATGCTCATCAAACACTTATTTGGAACATCCCACAGGTGAACAGGCTAATTGGGAACAAGTGGGTGTCATATTATACCAATAGCTCAGTCATTCACAAACAAGGATGGGGTGAGAGTCACCTCTTTGTGAACAAATGCGTGAGCAAATTGTCGAACAGTTTAAGAACAACATTTCTCAACGAGCTATTGCAAGGAATTTAGGTATCATCTACGGTACGTAATATCATCAAAAGGTTCAGAGAATCTGGAGAAATCCCTGCACGTAAGCAATGATATTACAGACCTTTGATCACTCAGGCCGTACTGCATCAAAAAGTGACATCAGAGTGTAAAGGATATCACCACATGGGCTCAGGAACACTTCAGAAAACCACTGTCAGTAACTACAGTACGTCGCTACATCTGTAAGTGCAAGGTAAAACTCTACTATGAAAAACCATAGCCATTAATCAACAACACCCAGAAATGCTGCCGGCGTCGCTGGGCCCGAGCTCATCTAAGATGGACTGATGCAAAGGGGAAAAGTGTTCTGTGGTCTGACGAGTCCACGTTTCAAATAGTTTTTGGAAACTGTGGACACTGTGTCCCCCAGACCAAAGAGTAAAAGAACCATCCGGATTGTAATAGGCGCAAAGTTGAAAAGCCAGCATCTGTGATGGTATGGGGGTGTATTAGTGCCCAAGACATGGGTAACTTACACATCTGTGAAGGCACCATTAATGCTGAAAGGTACATACAGGTTTTGGTTTTAGGTTTTCAGTGTTAGCGTTAGTGCTAGGCTCCAGTCGCACCCGCAAAACCGAGAGGGACAAGCTGTAGAAAATGGATGGATATATGAGTGTTTATACAGGAATGTATATTATATTTCAGACTCACCTGTTAATACTTGAGTACATGTGTGAAAAACAAAGATAGCAAACAATGGGAGTAATCCAATTAATGGGTCTTTGTCAGGGGACGGCAACCCAAAATGTTGAAACAGCCATATTAGACCAAAAATACAAAAAAAAATCTGTCTGGAGCCGCAAAAAATTAAAAGCCTTATATAAGTGTTATAATGAAGGCAACACATGGTGTAAGTGTGTATATTAGCCTACTATCAAAGGCTGACACACATCTTAATTGACAGTATGTTGTATTTTAATTTGTATTCAACACATTTTTGCAACACTGGAAATCATTAGTAAATGATAAATAATGATAAATGGGTTACACTTGTATAGCGCTTTTCTACCTTCAAGGTCCTCAAAGCGCTTTGACACTATTTCCACATTCACCCATTCATTCACACATTCACACACTGATGGTGGGAGCTGCCATGCAAGGCGTTAACCAGCAGCCATCAGGAGCAAGGGTGAAGTGTCTTGCCCAAGGACACAATGGACGTGACTAGGATGGTAGAAGTGGAGGCTTCTCACAGGATGTGATAACTTCTGGAAATGACTGTCTCAGAATGGCAAAAGGTATAGATGTGCGTGTCCAAGTTTAAGGAAATGGCAGGCTGTCTTTTTCTAATGGATTTATTACGATCTTTGCAAGCTGGGTAACGTTTGCTGTAGTCTGGAACAACATGGCCCACAAACAACTACCAGAAATGCAGCCAATATTACACACAGATAATGTGTCATGAGACATGCAAATGTAAATTAAATTCACAGAGGACATAAGTAAAGGAAATTAAATGAGCTCAAAAATACCTACAAAAGAGGTATAATGATGCGATATGTACATACGGCTAGCCTAAATAGCATGTTAGCATCGATTAGCTTGCAATCATGGATTGACCAAATATGGCTGATAAGCACTCCAGCATATCAATAAAATCAACAAAGCTCACTGTGGAGGTCTTGCTCCACCGGGTTCTTCGGACCACCAAGGACGGACATGACAGCTTCGTTCATGGTTGAGAACAATGATTTATTTTTCATTAAATTGTCTTTGTGGTTCTTTTCAGCCATTGGGTTGTGTCAGTCTTTGCTCTCTCGCTCGCTCGTGCTCCGACTTCACAAACCACCCTCAACAACCCCCCTTCTCCTTCCCGGCTGCTCCTTTAACAGAGCGACAGGTGATTAGATAAACATGCCCAGGTGGGCCATCTACGCACCAGTCGCTGATCTCGAAGCCGGTCCTGGCACGCCCCTCCTCGCTGCAGGTCCGCAGTCCACGCCCCCGCCCCACACTCACCTTTTTGCATTCACGCACAGCATAAAATGTTTGGTGGACAAAATGAGACAAAGAAGGAGAGGCATAAAATACGTCTTTCCGTGGCAGCTACGGAGAAAGTTGTACATGCAAAAAAACTACGGTGAGTTCAAGGATCGCTGAAATTAGTAGGACAAAACGGTGCTTTCCAAATACTCTCATCAGTGAAGCATGTATAACATAAACAGTGGGATTTTTTTTATATATAATTATGAAGGTTTGTGTCATGTTTGTTCTCCTACAGAAAATATATTAAAACAAAAAAACATTTTTTTTCCTTTTTCCATTTTCACACATCTCCGAAAGAGGTCCAGGTAGCCACTAGGGCGGCGTTAATGCGGCTCTATAGCCGCAGGTTGCTGACCCCCGGTCTATGTCAAAGTAATGACTCAGCAGACATTTGAAGTGAAGTTCTAAGAAGATTTCACAAACTGAGCCTTTTTCCACTGTCTTTGTCCAAACAAAGTGTTTAACAGTATGTCACGACCTGTCTCCTAGGACCTTGTTTTGGTTTTGTGTTGTATTTTTGGTGTTTTAGTTCCTATTTAGCTCTCTTATTTCCAGTTTTTAATACCTGGTTTGTGTGTGACTTTATTCCCTGCCTAGGGCGTTGTTTTCCTCACTTGCTTTTGATTGGCGATTAGTGGATTCTCCTGTCCCCGATTGCTAATCAAGAGGGTTTATATGGCTTAACCTGCCTCTCGCTGCTGGAACATTGTTTCTTGTCAGTGTGCTTTGTATTTGCTATAGTTTGCTCACAGCTTTCCTCTGTTTTGGTATTTTTGGACGTTAAATACTCTTCTTACCTGTCACAACTACCGCAACAATGCACAATCGTAACACTGTATAAAACAACGATCAGTGGTGCTGTGTGTGCGCAATATGTATACAGTATCTGTGCAGCTTCTGTTACATCACAGATTTTTTATTTTAAAAAAGTAGAGATGTCCGATAATATTGGCCTGCCGTTATTATCGGCTGATAAATGCTTTAACGTGTAATATCGGAAATTATTATTTATTTATTTATTTTTTTATTAAATCAACATAGAAAAAACACAAGATACACTTTCAACTAGTGCATCAACCCCAAAAAAAACCTCCTTCCCCCATTCACACTCATTCACACCCACTCACACAAAAGGGGTTGTTTCTTTCTGCTACCAATTTTCTGGTTCCCACAACATAGACAACACGTCTGCAAGGGGCATAGTCCCTGAGGCACACATAATTGTATGTGCTGCTGGTCCACTAACATTTTCATTAATTACTATTTTTTATGTAATTATTTTTATATTGTTTTACTTTCTTTTTTATCCAAGAAAATTTTTATTTATTTATCTTATTTTTTATTTATTTTAAAAAAAAAATAATAATAATAAAAGGACCTCATCTTCACCAGATCAGGTTGTAAATGAAATTAGATTTGTTTAAAGGGCTTTTAAAACCAGGTCCAGTCCAGATAATGTCCAAGTCGGGCTCAGCAACACACGCCTTCATTCATGTACACTGAAAAAAAAAAAAAAAAAATTGTGCTGTGTGTGCGCAATATGTATACACTATCTGTGCAGCTTCTGTTACATCACAGATTTTTCATTAAAAAAAAGTAGAGATGTCCGATAATATTGGCCTGCCGTTATTATCGACCGATAAATGCTTTAACATGTAATATCGAAAACTATCGGTATCGTGTTTTTAATTTTCGGTATCGTTATTTTTTTTTTTAAATTAAATCAACATAAAAAACACAAGATACACTTACAATTAGTGCACCAACCCAAAAAACCTCCCTCTCCCACTCATTCACACTCATGCACACAAAAGGGTTGTTTCTTTCTGTTATTAATATTCTGGTTCCTACATTATATATCAATATATATCAATACAGTCTGCAAGGGGTACAGTCCGTAAGCACACATGATTGTGCGTGCTGCTGGTCCACTAATAGTACTAACCTTTAACAGTTAATTTTACTCATTTTCATTAATTACTAGTTTCTATGTAACTGTTTTTATATTGTTTTACTTTCTTTTTTATTCAAGAATTTTTTATTTTTTTATTTATATTATTTTATAAAAAAATTTTTTTTAAATGACCTTATCTTCACCATACCTGGTTGTCCAATTTAGGCATAATAATGTGTTAATTCCACGACTGTATATATCGGTATCGGTTGATATCGGAATCGGTAATTAAGAGTTGGACAATATCGGAATATCGGATATCGGCAAAAAGCCATTATTGGACATCCCTAAAAAAAAAGCATTTACAGCAACCTGGAAGTTTTAGTTGAACACTGAACCAAAATGTGTGTGATTAGTTGGTCAGTTGTTGGCTTGTACTTGACAACTGTATAGTTGCAATTTAGAATAAAAACGTTTAAAAACCCTGCAAGGTCTGCCCGTGAATTTTATTTATTTGTGTGTACGCGGGTGTAAGGCTGTGCTATTATCACAACTTAATATGTACTTCTGGTTTTTTTTTTTGGGTACAGCAAGAGAAGAAACTGCTTAACATAAAACTGCTTAGGTTAACATAAAAAACTGAAATCTACCATCAGGTAAATTCTACAATAAATGAAATGTATCAAATGAAACAAAATGTATGGTGTTTAGTGGTACAAGGAAAAATTGTGAAGCAAAATTAAAATCAAATCAAGCGGAAATTGATAGATTATATGAAACTAAATTCTTGGGAATAATAATTTATCATAAATTATGTTGGAAACCGCATATTGAATATATAAAGGGAAAATTAGCCAAATTCATTTCTATTCTTTATAAAGTAAGACAGATGTTGAATAAGAAATGTATGCATATGTTATATTATTATTTTATTTTTCCATATTTAACATATTGTGTTGAAGTTTGGGGAAATGTTTATAAAACAAGCATAGACCCAATAGTTAAACTTCAAAAAAGGGTAATTAGAATAATAAGTGTGCTACTATGAACCTACCAATCCATTATTTATACGTTCTAATGTGTTAAAATTTTCAGATATTGTGTTTTTAAAAACAATGGAAATTATGTTTCGAGTAAAGAACAACAGCCTTCCAGCTTGTATTCTTAGGTTATTTAAATTAAGAGGAGAAAACTATAATGTACGTGGGATATTGGTTTTTGAAATAGGTAAAGAAAGAACGAATATAAAACACAAATGTATTTCAGTTTTAGGAGTTAAATAGTGGAACAAGCTCAGTGATGAGTTGAAGACATGTAGTTATTTGTTAAGGTTTAAGAAAGCCTTGAAAGGTGAAATAATAGAAAATTATAAAATATAGTAACAATTACTTTCATCCCATTGATTTTTTTTAACGTTGATGTTCCAGGTGCTCTTATTTTCAGTGAATGTATAGGATAGGCAAATAAAAGCCTTGGCTTCAGCCTATTCCTTTTCGGTCATTCCTTTTCTTTTGGTGTGTAAACGTGTATGATTGTTAAATATGTATAATCTGTACTGTTAAACTGATCACACAAAATGGCTGATTATTTAACCGAATTTAACTAATCTCATTAAAACCATAAAAAAGGCTTGTTAAAAATGTTAATTTAAAATCAGTACTTTAATAATTTAGCTTTTTGTAATTCCATCTATCCATTTTTTCTACCGTGTGTCCCTTTCGGGGGTGGCTGGGGGGGGAGGGATAAATATTGCATGTAATAGTTAATCTCTGCCAGTTCACGCAAACGTTTAAAATATAGTATAGGTCGTGTAAAAACCGTTAAATATATTATGTAATAATGTGACATATGTTTATGATTTAATTTTCGCCGAATTGAACTAGGGTTAGCATGATGGTGACCACGTGGAAAGCGTTAGCTTAATTAGTGCGCGTAAAATGGTAGCTTAGGCCTAACTACAGCGAGTCCTAATGATGGCGTATTCTGGTGTTTTGTTTTCAGTGATGGATAGAAGTTGAATATGTGAGATGAACTTCGACATTGTTGTTCAGCCTATTGTACTTTGACGCATTTCAGGCATTTTCGAGTGAGAATGGCGAGTCGGTCACGTGCCAGATCTCGAGGCCGAGCTCGTGGCCAGGAGCCACCTGCACCTGGAGCGGTAAGAAGACTAATAATAACATCTTTGTTGTTGTCACATTAAATAATACAGGATATGTGTATTTTATAGGGATGTCCGATAATGGCTTTTTTGCCGATATTGTCCAACTAGGGCTGCAACTAACAATTAATTTGATAATCGATTAATCTGTCGATTACTTCGATTAATCGGATAAAAGAGACAGACTACATTTCTATCCTTTCCAGTATCTTATTGAAAAAAAACAGCATACTTGGCGCTGTCACGCCAGGTTTCTTCCCCCTACAGAGGCCTCCCCCCCGTTTGCTTCCGGGGTCATTTCCTCTTGCGTCATTTCCTCTTACTTACGTCAACTAATAATTGGCTCATTACGGAAAGTGACTTGACACGGAGGGTAAAGTTTATAATTGTAGAGAATTCTAAGTCATGTCAGGTTTATTATCGGGGTTGTTGGCAATTATTTTTATTATTTTCTAAAAACTGCTCCTACTCACGTCTCAATATTGGGCTACCACGGACCAGCCGCACACAGTAAAGGTATGTTCTTACTCGAAGTTAGAGTGAATGTCAGTAAATCGTGTTTGCCAACAATATCAATCTAAAACCCATCCGTCTGAAAGAAAAATTAACCCTGAAGTAGTGTTGACCCGTGGAAAACGAATCAAAAATCGTTTAATTCTCCGTCAAATGTGCAGTCAGGAATATCCTCAAGTTAATTTGTCCGATTAATAAAGACGTTTTGTTAACTCTATATTATAAAAAAAACAAGTATCCTTCCAGCGACGGGCAGTCAAAGCCGAAGTGTTATCGATCGCTGGGTGTGGCCCCGGAAGTGAATGGGGGGGGGAAGGTTTTTGTGGGGGGAATACATTTGGCGTGACAGCGCCATGTTCTTTCAACTTGCCAAATAAAACAAGGAAAATGTTACAAAAATGCACACTTTTGACACCCCTGCTATAGATAATAAAAAATTAAATGTGATAAATCTATGGATAAAAAGTGCGCCCGGTGAAACCGATCGCTGCTAGTCCTCTTTTGCTAGCATGCTAGCAGCTAACGGGCTATGATAGACTGACCATACGTCCTCTTTTCACCGGACATGTCCTCTTTTGCGGAACTGTCAGGGCGGAGTTTCTTAAATGCCTCAAATGTCTGGCATTTTGAGTATTGTTTACACAATGTGCAGTACGCTATTTGATATGACCGTGTGGAAACTCGTTCGGTACACTTCCGCACCGAAACGAAACCCCCATACCGAAACTGTTCGATACAAATACACGTACCGTTACTCCCCTATTATTTTGATTATTGTTTCTCAGCTGTTTGTAAATGTTGCAGTTTATAAATAAAGGTTAAAAAAAAAACGTAGCCTCAGCGCATGCACATAGCATAGATCCAACGAATCGATGACTAAATTATTCGCCAACTATTTTTA
Source organism: Nerophis lumbriciformis (assembly GCF_033978685.3). Taxonomy (NCBI): domain Eukaryota; kingdom Metazoa; phylum Chordata; class Actinopteri; order Syngnathiformes; family Syngnathidae; genus Nerophis; species Nerophis lumbriciformis. The sequence continues at coordinate 20,452,218 of NC_084578.2, read as the reverse complement.
TAATCGATTTTAATCGATTAGTTGTTGCAGCCCTATGTCCAACTCTTAATTACCGATTCCGGTATCAACCGAAACCGATATATACAGTCGTGGAATTAACACATTATTATGCCTAATTTTGGCGTGGCGAAGTTGGTAGAGTGGCCGTGTCAGCAATCGGAGTGTTGCTGGTTACTGGGGTTCAATCCCCACCTTCTACCATCCTAGTCATGTCCGTTGTGTCCTTGGGCAAGACACTTCACCCTTGCTCCTGATGGCTGCTGGTTAGCGCCTTGCATGGCAGCTCCCGCCATCAGTGTGTGAATGTGTGTGTGAATGTGGTAATACTGTCAAAGCACTTTGAGTACCTTGAAGGTAGAAAAGCGCTATACAAGTATAACCCATTTATCATTTATCATATTTTTAAAGGGAAGAGCAGCTGTGCATGAAAGTGAACCAGTAACATGTTTTGAACCTTTTTTTCCCCCAAAAAAATATTATATCAACTTGTGTGTTTATGAATGTTTTAATTTTTCTTTTCTTTTTTTTTTTTCTTTTTTTTTTTTTCATTTAATTTTTATTGACATCCAGCTTCAGACATTCCTATCCATTACATCATATTCAAATAAGTATGAACGTTTTTAAAGTATTTTTGTAACCTTTACCTCAAAAGTACAAAAAGTAGGCAAATATTGAAAATCAAATACTGCGTTGATGTTTTTTTTTATGTTTGTTTATGTTCCAACACATTTACGCCCACTTGTTAAGAGCATGTGTGATCTGTTGAGAGTTGTCCATGGCTGTGGTTTTTGTTGGTAAATTTGGGACGTTGAGAGAACATCATCAACATCTCTAACATGTATATGTTGCCCTTTTTCAAATGAAAATATATTTTTCAATTTATTGTTAAATATATATAAGTTGATTGGCAACACTAAATTGGCCCTAGTGTGTGAATGTTGTCTGTCTATCTGTGTTGGCCCTGCGATGAGATGGCGACTTGTCCAAGGTGTACGCCGCCTTCCGCCCGTGTGCAGCTGGGATAGGCTCCAGCAGCGTCCGCGATGTTAGAAAATGGATGGATGGATATGAATACTTGTAAACTGAAAAAATGAAGATGCTGATGTGTTGGTAAATGTTTATACACTACCATTGTTACGGCTCAAGCTCCTGCCGCCACACAGCCTGCTGTGCGCTCCTCTGAGCGCGCCTCTGGAAACGCCCGCGGGCGTTCCTCTCCTGCTGCGGCCTCGCGCAGCTGCACACAATCAGCAATCAACACACCTGTCGCTGATGAGAGCGCCACGTCCTTCATAAGCCAGCGTGTCCTGCGTTCCAGTGCCAGAACGTAGCTACTTGTCTTCGTACATGTTTCTCGCTCTCCTCGCCTATTTGCTTTCTTGTTCTCAGTGTTTCCCTTCCTCTGTGCTCATTGTGTCCTGTCCTGTGTCGTCACCCTGCAGTTCCTCTTCGTTCCCTGGATTTGTGCTGTGTCTCATCTCCCCGGATTTCCCCTTGTCTTCTTGCTGCCTCCCTGGATCTCGACCTCTCGCCTGGACACTGACTCTGACACCTCGCTCCTGCTCCTGACCTCTTGCTTGCCCATGGACCTCCGAGCTTGCCGTTTGGATTTATTACACACGTCATTTTGTCATATTAATAAATACGCCTCAGGCTAAAGGACGCCCCTGTCTCAGTGCTGTCTTCCTCTCCACCGTACGTAACAACCATATAGATAAGGTTGTATTTTTGCATCATTTCTGTGAGAATCCTGCCTGTGACAGAAGCATTACAGTGGGACTATTAATGATAGCTGCAGTGTGCTCAAACAACCATTAGGTGGCATCTGTGAGCAGATAACACTGTATCATCTTTCTGACTTATCAGGTCGGTAGTGCATTCTTCACCAATGTTTAAAGTGAAGGATGAGGCAAAAATACTACCCTACTTACTGTATATTACCCAGAAGGCTTAGGCGCTGCAGACGGAAACAAGAGTAGGGCTGAGCTACCTGGGATGGGGACAATTGTGCCGTTTGTGTTACGGTTCATACACCTGCTGTCTGTGCTGCACACTCCGCAGAGCACACCTTGGGACACGCCCACAGACGTTCCTCTCCTGCTGCAGCCGTGCCTGCGCAATCAATCTGCAATCAACACACCTGACGCTGATGAGTCTCCTGCCTTCATAAGCCAGCTTGTCCTGCGTTCCAGTGCCAGAACGTAGCTTCTTGTACTTGTACATTAAGCCTCTCATGTCTCTCGCTTCTTTGCCCATGTGCTTCCTCGCTGTTTGTGTTTCCACTCCATCGTGCTCATTGTGTCTTGTCTTGTGTCGTCATCCAGCAACCCTTCGTGATCCCCTGGTTTCGAGGTGTGTGTCTCATCTCCCTGGATCCCCTCTGAACTTCCTGGATCTCGACCTCACGCCTGCCTTTGGACCACGATGCCTCGCTCCAGCCCCTGACCTCCGAGCCTGCCTTGCCCTTTCTGGACTTCCGTACCGATCTCAACACGCACCTTCAACACCACCTGGCAACACTCCTCATATACCTGCTACACATAGTCACACCGTATACATTTGGTTTAATCACACACTCCATATATATTTGTATATTTCAATAAACACGCTGCAAGCTAACGACGTCCCTGCCTTTGTGCCGCCTCCTTCTCCCACTGTACGGTTACGGTTTGAGCTAGTTGATTTATTATTACACGTTGCTGTTCCTGTTTTGTCTAGTAAGTAAGTAAGTATGTTTTATTTATAAAGCGCTTTTCACAGATGAAATCACAAAGCGCTGTACAAAACATAGGTAAAGTAAAGCAACAATTCAATTTAAAACAACAGGGGCAACATTATAAAAATTATACAAAGAGGATTAAAAATTATAGTTAAAAGGTGCATTAACTAAAACAGTGGTTCTTAACCTTGTTGGAGGTACCGAACCCCACCAATTTCATATGCGCATTCACCGAACCCTTCTTTAGTGAAAAATAGAATGATTTAAAAAAAAAAAAAATTTAAGTTATATGTTTTTTACTGGTACACAAAATGAACCGTGCATGATCATCACCTTGTTAAAAGAACAAAACCAACACAGAGCATGAACTCACAACAAATGACACATCTGCAAATCAGTGTGACTTCTGCTGTTGCCGTATCCATAATACGTTGATAGTGAGAAATTTATATTTACACGATGAGTCGGGTGTGTCTCGACCTCCGCGGCAGAGGCTCCACCGAACCCCTGAGGCCGACTCATCAAACCCCTAGGGTTCGATCGAACCCAGGTTAAGAACCACTGAACTAAAAGCTTTACTAAAAAGAGAAGTTTTCAACTGTTTCTTAAAAGTTTCAACACAGTCAAGATCTTGGAGGGACTGGTGCAAACTGTTCCAGAGTCTGGGAGCTATAGCCTGGAATGCCAGGTCTCCACGGGTTTTACAACGAGTTTTCGGGATCTTTGGAAGACCCTGGCCTGAAGACCGGAGGCTGCGCCCTGAAGTCTACACAAGAAACAAACGTAAGACAGCGCATTTCAGCGTCGACGAGAGCCGAATTTGATTTGCAAAAATTACACTACTTGGCCAAAATTTTCAGGGAAGTTGCGGGTTGCCAAGTTCCTGGAGGGACTTAACAATAACGAGCCTGTAGCTCTGTTAAGTTGCCTCTGTTTCTTTTTATGTAGTTCACCAGAAAGTACACTTTAAGACCTAAGAGGGTTGTAAAGTTCCGCCTTCACCTTGGCACAATCGTTAGCCACGACTCCTGCTAGCCAAATTCTGGGCTGCACAGCCTATTATATAATTTTCCTACATTTCTTCAAAGAAAATGGCCAAGTTTATAACAATACTCTAATAAGACTGGGGGTGGAAATCCTGACAGTTGTTACTAGCGTAGCGTTGAAGAATCCTTTTTATTATTCCTCAGTACCACAGTGATTTACCCCACATCATAAACCAGGTTTAAGTGGTTATAAACACGAGTGTCAGCTATGAGGTACATTTGAAGATATAATGCAGGCCAGAAAAGTGTACAGCCTGATATCCTAATCCCTTCATCTTCCCTGAGCTCATGACCTCATCTCCCTTGAGAGGTGGGGGGGGGGGGGTTCTCAGAAAAGGAAGGAGAGAGGAACGAGCGGAAACTCAGATCGCAAAGTAATTCGTTCACAGCTTGTTACATTCATGGGTTTTGACAGCTCGTGCTCAAGAATCTGGCCTATAATCAAATAGCGGCAGGCTCAATTCTTCCAAGGAGCATGTCAATGTGTCTTCCTTCCAAGGTGAAGGTGACATGCTTGTAAAGATGCAATGTCATAGCAAAAAAAGTGTTTGAACAGAAAATACATTCGGTGAAAGTGTGATATTGTAAACGTAATGCATTCTGGGTTTTCTTGAGGACCTCTGAATAGTGTTACGTACGACGGGGGGAAGGAGACGACACAACGGCAGGGATCAGTTCAATAGGTTTATTGAACTCGATATTGATGAAGTGGTGGAGTGGGTATGCTACTAAATGAGAATGGTGCAAGACGATGTGTAGAATTAACAATGTCAATGTTACCAGAGTTTGTTGTAAGTGCGTGTTGGATGAATCCTTCGTCAGACCAAAGGGGCAAGGCGAGAAGGCAGTCCGTGGGCAAGCAAGCGGTCGGGGGCTGGAGAGAAGCAACGAGGTCCGTGTCCAAGCAGAGGTCGAGGATCGAGGGGAGGCAGTCCGGAATCCAGAGGGAAGTCGAGGCGCACAGCTCGATCACGGGAAACAAGGGAAACACTGCGGGGAACACAGAGGACATAAGACACGGGAACAGGGAAGGCTTACTACGAGGAGTGAACTATGTTCCGGTATACTGTACAACCCTGTACATTTTAAAGTGGCCTTTTATTGTGGGCAGCCTAAGGCACACCTGTGCAATAGTCATGCTGTTTAATCAGCATCTTGGTATGCCACACCTGTGAGGTGGGATGGATTATCTTGGCAAAGAAAAAATGCTCATTAACACAAATTCAGACAGATTTGTTAACACTATTTGAGAAGGATAGGTCTTTTGTGTATAAAGTAACATTTTTAGATCTTTGAGTTCAACTCATGAAAAATGGGAGCAAAAACAGAAGTGTTGCGATTATATTTTTGTTTAATGTATTTAATAGATACGGAGCATTTAAGACACATTTTTGGTACCACACATGAAGAAATAAGTTGTTGAAGGCCATGCAGTGGGGTGTCCAGTGAAAGGTTGTACAAATACTGGGTGAAGCAGTGTTTAGCGCTTGTGCCTCATGGGTCATTGGTTCGATTGCCGGGCTAGGGGTCTTTCTGTGTGGAGTTTGCAATGACAATGGCGGCACTCTTTCTCTCACATTACAGTACAGTACAGTACAGCCATGTAAAATAAAAACCTTTGGCCAACAAAAATGGCTACCACGGCCCCACAATGCATGACGAATATACATGTCCTTTCGAGCCCTAAATGCAACTATACAGCCACTTAGATCAATACCCAATTGTAAAGTCAGTGTCAAGTTCTGGCAGCGTTGCTTGCAACGTGACCCCAGGATGCAGAGACAGTATATTTTTATATATAGGTATTTTTTCCAGTAAAAAGGTGATTTTTAGGTACAAATACAACCTTGTGCAGCTTGAAAGTGCACGGAAAACAAACCAACCAACAAGTGTGTACTGATTGCCAATCAGAGACAGGTGAGGGAGGCAGCCCTCTGGCCAGAAGTGAAGTGGAAGGAAATGGAAGCGCACAGGAAGTGGAAACAAGAAAACAAGAGCGCTAAAACAGAAATAACAAAAAGCACAGGAAAAACAAACAAAGTAATAGCAGAATACAATCTGATTTTGTCAGCTGAATGTTTACACTGTGAGTAAAATGTGATTTTCTTTTTTTTATATATATATCAGACTCCAGTATAAACACGCATGTGGCCCCAATGTGACCCCAATGTGGTCTCAACGTCACTCGCATGCGCAGTGCAATGAAGTGAAAACAAAGAATGTTGACCGGAAGAAGTTGCTACTACTACAAAATAAAATAAAAGTTGCCACACCTTAAAAATTAGTGTTTTTAACGTGAAATGAATTAAAGGATGTTTTATATTTGGGAGGGTTCTTGTAACGTTCTCCCAAGATGCAGCAGGAACTCCGGAGACAAGGTGCAAGTGAGACAATGATTTATTGTCCATGAAACATGCAAAAATACAAAAAGACAGAAAAGTGTGCCGATAGCGTGGGAGCTATGGCGAAGCTTAGCACGGGAACAGGAATCAAAGATCGTAGAAATACTTAACGTAAAGTGATGCATGGAAGCAAATAGTAGACGTCGTCACTGTTGCGTAATGAAAACAAGAAAGCCAGACTGAGAGTGGCGAAAAACGGGAATAAGTAGCTCTCTGATTAGTGCCCGGCAGCAGGTGAGCGTCCCGGACACTAATCCGAGGCAGGTGAAACTAGTCAGCACCCATGGTAACCTAAACATACAAACTCAAGGGTGCTGAAAACAGAACTGAGGCAGTCAAAACTAAACAAAACATGATCCCGGCAACGGCTCATGACAGGTTCTAATCTTTTAATGGCTGTGAAGTAGTGGAGACACGGACATCACCGTGGATCTACGTGAGCTTTATTTTTCAACTCACATGTAAGCAAATACACCACAGCAATTCCAGTCCTTCAACAATTTCTTCGGAGTCAAAATATCCATCCATCCATCCATCCATCCATCCATCTTCTTCCGCTTATCCGAGGTCGGGTCGCGGGGACAGCAGCCGAAGCAGGGAAGCCCAGACTTCCCTCTCCCCAGCCACTTCGTCCAGCTCTTCCTGTGGGACCCCGAGGCGTTCCCAGGCTAGCCGGGAGACATAGTCTTCCCAACGTGTCCTGGGTCTTCCCCGCGGCCTCCTACCGGTCGGACGTGCCCTAAACACATCCCTAGGGAGGCGTTCAGGTGGCATCCTGACCAGATGCCCGAACCACCTCATCTGGCTCCTCTCGATGTGGAGGAGCAGCGGCTTTACTTTGAGCTCCTCCCGGATGGCAGAGCTTCTCACCCTATCTCTAAGGGAGAGCCCCGCCACCCGGCGGAGGAAACTCATTTCGGCCGCTTGTACCCGTGATCTTGTCCTTTCGGTCATAACCCAAAGCTCATGACCATAGTTGAGGATGGGAACGTACATCGACCGGTAAATTGAGAGCTTTGCCTTCCGGCTCAGCTCCTTCTTCACCACAACGGATCGATACAGCGTCCGCATTACTGAAGACGCCGCACCGATCCGCCTGTCGATCTCACGATCCACTCTTCCCTCACTCGTGAACAAGACTCCGAGGTACTTGAACTCCTCCACTTGGGGCAAGATCTCCTCCCCAACCTGGAGATGGCACTCCACCCTTTTCCGGGCGAGAACCATGGACTCGGACTTGGAGGTGCTGATTCTCATCCCAGTTGCTTCACACTCAGCTGCGAACCGATCCAGTGAGAGCTGAAGATCCTGGCCAGATGAAGCCATCAGGACCACATCATCTGCAAAAAGCAGAGACCTAATCCTGCAGCCACCAAACCAGATTCCCTCAACGCCTTGACTGCGCCTAGAAATTCTGTCCATAAAAGTTATGAACAGAATCGGTGACAAAGGGCAGCCTTGGCGGAGTCCAACCCTCACTGGAAACGTGTCCGACTTACTACCGGCAATGCGGACCAAGCTCTGGCACTGATCATACAGGGAGCGGACTGCCACAATCAGACAGTCCGATACCCCGTACTCTCTGAGCACTCCCCACAGGACTTCCCGAGGGACACGGTCGAATGCCTTCTCCAAGTCCACAAAACACATGTAGACTGGTTGGGCAAACTCCCATGCACCCTCAAGGACCCTGCCGAGAGTATAGAGCTGGTCCACAGTTCCACGACCAGGACGAAAACCACACTGTTCCTCCTGAATCCGAGGTTCGACTATCCGGCGTAGTCTCCTCTCCAGTACACCTGAATATAGACCTTACTGGGAAGGCTGAGGAGTGTGATCCCACGATAGTTAGAACACACCCTCCGGTTCCCCTTCTTAAAGAGAGGAACCACCACCCCGGTCTGCCAATCCAGTGGTACCGCCCCCGATGTCCACGCGATGCTGCAGAGTCTTGTCAACCAAGACAGCCCCACAGCATCCAGACCCTTAAGGAACTCCGGGCGGATCTCATCTACCCCCGGGGCCTTGCCACCGAGGAGCTTTTTAACTACCTCAGCAACCTCAGCCCCAGAAATAGGAGAGCCCACCACAGACTCCCCAGGCACTGCTTCCTCATAGGAAGACGTGTTGGTGGGATTGAGGAGGTCTTCGAAGTATTCCCTCCACCGATCCACAACATCCGCAGTCGAGGTCAGCAGAACACCATCCTCGCCATACACGGTGTTGATAGTGCACTGCTTCCCCTTCCTGAGGCGGCGGATGGTGGTCCAGAATTGCTTGGAATCAAAATATATATTCATATATTACATATAACCTATTATTTACGCACTATTGACAAGCGATGCACCGATAATGTGGTCGTCTTAAATAGACTTTGCTCACCGAAACCAGATGTTGTGATGAAGTATCCACTTCAGCTGGCAACTGAGCCTTTCCCGGCGCACACGAATGACCCAAAGTTGACGAAAATTTCACATGCGGGTCACATTCAGGTCGCATTGCATTAGACTGATGACACATTTGAAAAGATCGGATTCTAGTCGGATTTGGTCTACCTTCCGATGTGGCCTGAATCCGATGCGAAAAGATCAAATTTGAAGCACTTTGGAGAGTTTAGACTGGCAAAATAAAAATCTGATCTCTGTCACTTGAGGGCAAAAAAAATCCAATTTGGTGTGCAGTGTAAACAGGGTCATAAGGGAACACAGGCAGCATTTAAAAAGCCATTGAAGAATTGGCTGCTTGGAAACAAAACTTGTGATCATAGTCAATAGGCTACTGGTATCAATGAAAGTGTATACTATGAAATATGTATTTTATCAACTGTTTTATATATTCATGGAATGCAAAAGGCACATTTTTCACAGTGGGTGTCTAAATTTAGGAATTTTACGTTTTTAAGATTGTGAATCTGTGTACTTGTTGGATATGTTTTTTTATTTCATTTTAACTTCAACTCGCTAGAGATGCGGACTAGAGATGAAAATTCACCATTGGCTATAATATCACATATTTACATGTGAAACGTCTATTGATATGTATTGTCCCTTTTAAATTAACTAAATCCTAAAGTCCAAACTGTCATGGAAGATCATGACAGTTAGTGTGCGGCATGGCTCAGGCCGTACTGATGGTTGTGTGTTCGATCCTCAGTTCCCTTGTATTAGTATCCTTGAGAAAGATGATGTCACGTTTTGGCATGTCAACTGTGTTTGTGCTTCCAACATACGAAGGCAGGACACAGCGTCCCGGTAAGAAGAGTATTCAGTATAAACCTAAAAAAAAGGCAAAACTCAAAAGACTCGCGCTGCAGGGAAGCACACGGAAAGCTGTGCTACTTAGCAAAGTCTTTTAGCAAAGCCTAACATTAGCAACATTTAGAAAGCAGTAAACAACGTAAACAGTTTGCATGTAACAAACAATGGTTCCACGCTGACTGGCTGGTGAGACTGCCATTTAAAGGTGCTTGAAAGGGATTGGCTGCATGTGCGTGTCCTAATCACCAAACAGAGGCCGGTGTGCATAATCCGCGATCCGAGCAACAAGAGGTAACTCAGGGAGGAAAGTAGCGCTGATAACAGAAATGAACACAAAACACAGGAGAACTATAACAAAACCCAAACAAGACATGACCTGTGGGCAAAAAGGTCTAGGTCAGTGAGGTGACATTTTTAGCTCGAAGGTAGAAAACGTGCTATACAAGTGAAAGTCCACTTAAAGCCCTACTGAAACCCACTACTACCGACCACGCAGTCTGATAGTTTATATATCAATGATGAAATCTTAACATTGCAACACATGCCAATACGGCCGGGTTAGCTTACTGAAGTGCAATTTTAAATTTTGCGCCGAAATATCCTGCTGAAAAACGTTTCGGTATGATGACGCCTGAGCGTGACGTCACGGATTGTAGAGGACATTTTGGGACAGCATGGTGGCCAGCTATTAAGTCGTCAGTTTTCATCGCAAAATTCCACAGTATTCTGGACATCTGTGTTGGTGAATCTTTTGCAATTTGTTCAATGAACAATGGAGACAGCAAAGAAGAAAGCTGTAGGTGGGAAGCGGTGTATTGCGGCAAGCTGCAGCAACACAAACACAGCCGGTGTTTCATTGTTTACATTCCCAAAAGATGACAGTCAAGCTTTACCATTGGCCTGTGGAGAACTGGGACAACAGAGACTCTTACCAGGAGGACTTTGAGTTGGATACACAGACGCGGTACCGTGAGTACGCAGCTGCGGCTTCCAAACATTTGATCGCTTGCCCGTACGTGCGTGCCGCTATGTGCATGTCACGTACGTAACTTTGGGGACTTTGGGGAAATATATGTGCTGTATGAACTTTGGGGAGGTGAACGGTACTTTGGGCTGTGGGATTGAGTGTGTTGTGCAGGTGTTTGAGTTGTATTGGCGGGTTATATGGACGGGAGGGGGGAGGTGTTTGTTATGCGGGATTAATTTGTGGCATATTAAATGTAAGCCTGGTTGTGTTGTGGCTAATAGAGTATATACATGTCTTGTGTTTATTTACTGTTTTAGTCATTCCCAGCTGAATATCAGGTCACACTCGCCTCTCACAGCATCGTCCCTATCTGAATCGCTCCCACTGCCCTCTAGTCCTTCACTCTCACTTTCCTCATCCACAAATCTTTCATCCTCGCTCAAATTAATGGGGAAATCGTCGCTTTCTCGGTCCGAATCGCTCTCGCTGCTTGCGGCCATGATTGTAAACAATGTGCAGATGTGAGGAGCTCCACAACCGGTGACGTCACGCGCATATCGTCTGCTACTTCCGGTACAGGCAAGGCTTTTTTATCAGCGACCAAAAGTTACGAACTTTATCGTCGATGTTCTCTACTAAATCCTGTCAGCAAAAATATGGCAATATCGCGAAATGATCAAGTATGACACATAGAATGGACCTGCTATCCCCGTTTAAATAAGAAAATCGCATTTCAGTAGGCCTTTAACATGAACATTTTGTTGCCGCCCTGTAATCCCCAGTTTCACCAAGCAGTAGGCAACTGTTTCATTGAGTAGGACTGTTGCAAGTGTCAGTACGTGGACTATGGCGGCGCAAAATACTGCGCGGATTGCTTTCCCGGGATGCAAAACAACTAGACTGGACTTGGCGTGAAGGTAGATACATGATTTAATAATAACTATAAAAAGGTACAAACAAAAAGCGTGTACGAGGCGGAAATGCAAACTTGACTATGAAAACAAAACTAGCACAAAGGCAAAAACTATGAACATGAAACATACAACAGACACTTACTATGACGTGAGAAGATCAGCATGAACTATGGAAAACATGAGTAGTATCAGGTAACAGAGGTGAACAGAGTTAATGTCGCCAGCCAGACTGCCTGGCAACTGAAAGCTTAAATAATACCGACATGATTAGTGACGGGTGCGCGAGTGCAAAACGTGAGACAGGTGAAACTAATGAGTAGTAATGGTGACAAGGCAAGGGAGTGAAAGCAGGAACTAAAAAGTGTCCAAAAACCAAGCAGAACATAACTAAACAAAAAAATGATCAACAGACATGACAGCAAGTCCTTGGGAAGCTCCCCTAATTCTATGCTTGGATGGATCTGTGAACGACCAGCTCCCAGCTGGCCTTTTTTGGCTTACCCTTCATTGGGAGGATGCCAATAACAGACATGGAGCAACCCCTGGACGTCCGTCAAGTCAGCAGTCGTCCCCAGAGAGACCCTTCGAAGATTCAGAAAACCGTTGCTGGTGTTTTGAGGTAATAAGATGATTAAAGTGTAACTCCATGATTTTCCGATATATTGAACTTTTCACAATATGGACATTTTCTCAGATGCTAAATCTGTGAGCTGGGCTGCACAGTGGCCTTTAGTGGTTAGCATGTAGGCTGCACAGTCAGGGGTCTAGGGTTCACATGTCTGTTTGGGTATCTCTGTGTGTAGTTTGCATGTTCTCCCTGTGTGTGCGTGGGTTTTCTCCAGGACCTCCAGTGGCCTCCCATGTTCTAATAATATACATATTAGGTTAGTTAGAGAAGGTAAATATGTATGCATGCGAGTGCGAACAGTTGTTTGTCTCAATCAGTCCAGAGCAGATCTGGCAAAATTAAGGCCCGGGGGCCACATGCGGCCCGTTATGCTTTTCAATCTAGCCAGCCAGACATTCCCAAATAATTTTTTTAGATCTCTAAAATTGAAACAGTAGCTGCCATTATGATGTGCAGTGATGTTTTCAAATTACCGTAAGTCTTGAACTATACAAAGTATTTCAATGGTTGGAATCTGCGCTTTTGCATGATATACTAGTTACTATGGTAATCTAAGTCACAGCAGCTCAGACGAGGCACCAAGCAGTGCGGGTGGGGAGCGTTTCCACAGAGTGTTTCCAGAGCGGCCAGCCTGAAATGCGGGTGTCAGGGACAGACGCGGAAGGAGATTTCTGAAAGTTCTGAAGTTTAGTGATATATCAAATATATCAGATTGTAGGTGGGGGGTTTTTCCCCCTTTGGGTTCATATTTTGCTGTGTTTGTTGCATTTTTGTTGCGTTTCGCTTGATTGTAAAATATGTTGATCGAGGGGGGTGTGACATTCATATGTTGTCAATATTCAATGTTTTATCGTTCATAGTTAATATTGTAAATCCCACATTCTTTATTAGAATTACTGAATGTAAAATTACATTCTGTTTTTTTAGGGCAGTCTGCCATAACGTTTTAGCATTCAATCAGACATTATTGTGAGGTTTTGTATTAGTGTTCCTAAAAATACGACCTAAGCACACATACATTACAGCAGATTTTCACAGTTTACACACACACATATATATATATATATATATATATATATATATATATATATATATATATATATATATATATATATATATACAAAGTTTGTATATATATATGTATGTATATATACATAAATATGTGTGTGTGTGTGTGTGTGTGTGTGTGTGTGTGTGTGTGTGTGTGTGTGTGTGTGTATACATATGTGTGTATGTATATATACATATATCTATCCATCCATTTTCTACCGCTTATCCCTTTTGGGGTCGCGGGGGGTGCTTGAGCCTATCTCAGCTGCAATCGGGCGGAAGGCGGGGAACACCCTGGACAAGTCGCCACCTCATCGCAGGGCCAACACAGATAGACAGACAACATTCACACTCATATTCACACACTAGGGCCAATTTAGTGTTGCCAATCAACCTATCCCCAGGTGCATGTCTTTGGAGGTGGGAGGAAGCCGGAGTACCCGGAGGGAACCCACGCAGTCACGGGGAGAACATGCAAACTCCCCACAGAAAGATCCCGAGGCCGGGATTGAACCCAGGACTACTCAGGACCTTCGTATTGTGAGGCACATGCACTATAGACACATTTTTTTCTCTAAATTTGGCCTCTGTGTCAAAATAATTGCCCAGGCCTAGTCCAGAGTGTGCCCGACTAAAAGACACATTGCAAAGTTTTGTCTGAGCTAAGTCCATTTTGACTTTTAAATAGATCAATCTTTGCACTTCAGAAAGCATCTCCATGATCTAGTTTGGGATTGATCGCCACAGTCTGTGAGCTCACAGCTTTACCCATACTGTCTATTGCGACGGGCAGATTTTGGGCTCCTTGACAGCTGCCATCGTCTTCCGAATTTGTCGATGCACCAAAGCAATGCTCAGTCCAATCAGCAGATACCCTGTGATCAAAGTTCCAAATAGACGTCCTCGATGGGAAGCACTTAGAGGCACAGTAAACGTCCCGTCAAGACAGGCAGGTTCACACGAACCTCTGCCGATATAGACCTGACTGGCACAAACAAAAATTCTCCTTGACAAAAATATGGTGACTGAAATATTTGCATATGTTTGGAAATAGGACCCAAAGCGGACATGTTGCAAGACAATACAGTTTTGGTCTGAACCGGGGGTCCGCAACCCACGGCTCTAGATCCCAGTGGCTCCATGGAGCTTTTTCAAAAATGGATGAAAATGGTTTCTGTAGGAGGACACACATGACACAAACCTTCCTTAAGGTTAGAAATTCCACTGTTTATATTAAACATGCTTTACTGTGTATTTGGTGAGCGCCGTTTTGTCCTACTAATTACGGTGGTCCCTAAACTCACCGTAGTTTGTTTACATGTACAACTTTCTCCGACACTGCCACAGTAATGGCCACTCTTATGCCACTCTTTCTTTGTCTCAGTTTGTCCACCAAACTTTTTATGCTGTGCGTGAATGCACGAAGGTGAGTTTTGTTGATGTTATTAACTTGCGTGGAGTGCTGATCAAGCATATTTGGTCAGTACATGACTGCAAGCTAATCGATGCTAATATGCTATTTAGGCTAGCTGTATGTACATATTGCATCATTATGCCTCGTTTGTAGGTATATTTGAGCTAATTTAATTTCCTTTACTTATGTCCTCTGTGTATTTAATCTACATTTGCATGTCTCATAACATATTATCTGTATGTCATATTGGCTGTATTTCTGATAGTTGTTTGTGTGCCATGTTGTTCCAGACCACAGCAAATGTTACCCAGCTTGCCAAAGATTGTAATGAATCCATTAGAAGAAGACAGCCTGCCGTTTCCTTTAACTTGGACACACTCATCTATATCTTTGGCCAATTTCTAAGCAAGTCATTTCCAGGAGTTATCTCACCCTCTTTCCCTTAATGTAAAGCCTCCGTTTTACTACTGTTTTCCAATGTTGTAAAATTTAGTAGAATAAATATAAAAATTCTACATTTCTGTAAGCGAAGATTTGTGTCAGAATGCGACACAGTCATTTTGATAGTAGGCTAATATAGCTAATATAGACACTTACATCATGTATTGCCTTCATTTTAATACTTCTATAAGACTTTACATTTTTTGCCGCTCCAGACAGATTTTTTTATTTTTTATTTTTGGTCCAATATGGCTCTTTCAACATTTTGGGTTGCCGACCCCTGGTTTAAACATTAAGAATGTATCAAACGAGAACATTAAAAGTGGCATCGCCAGCCTACAACGTACTTGCCAACCCTCCCGGATTTTCCGGGAGACTCCCGAAATTCAGCGCCTCTCCCGAAAACCTCCCGGGACAAATTTTCTCCCGAAAATCTCCCGAAATTCAGGCAGAGCTGGAAGCCACGCCCCCTCCAGCTCCATGCGGACCTGAGTGACGTCAAGTGCGCAACAGCACGTAAATCGTTGGCCAACCAAAAAGTAACCCTATAGCCAACATTCACCAGGAGATGGCAACAGACAAACATAGATAACTCTATTACATTATTCCCCTTTTAGAAATGTATAGAAGTTACTCAAAATAAATAAACAACCCAACCAAAAAATGCAGCAGCTCAATTAAAAAACTGTACTTAAGCCACATTCTTTTTTTTTTTTTTAGTACTGAACTCTTAACCCTCATTTGTAAAAAAAATAACATGCTTATTATACAAACAGTATTTGTACACATTTAACACAGATTTGTATACCGTCTTCAGAGATTCAGTTTTTTTGGTGGTACTCGAAACCTTTCTGGGTACCTGCGAAAGCGTGTTCAGCATGGTTAGAAAAATAGTGACAGAGAATAGAACAAGGATGGATAATTCAACCCTTAACTCAACAATGAGTAGATGAGTGTTATGTGTGTGTATATGTGTAAATAAATGAACATTCAAGTATTTCTTTTATTTATATATATATATATATATATATATATATATATATATATATATATATATATATATATATATATATATATATATATAATAAAATAAATATATATACAGCTAGAATTCACTGAATTATATATGAAATACTTCACTGAATTATATATGAAATACTTGACTTGGTGAATTCTAGCTGTAAATATACTCCTCCCCTCTTAGCCCCGCCCCCAACCACGCCCTCGCCCCACCCCGACCACGCCCCCACCCCCCACCCCCACCTCCCGAAATCGGAGGTCTCAAGGTTGGCATGTATGGCCTACAACCCTAGCATTCCTTTTATGTTGCCTTTATTTCGCAGGTGAGTATAAATAGTCATTTTTGATAATGAATAATAACTTTGAACACAAAGTTCCTCCTCTTTACTTTCCACCGAGTTATGATATGTGAAGAGGTTCTCCTTTCCTGAATTTGCAAGAGTTCCGAAACACTGTAGAATAAAAACACATCAAGCGGCTCATTTTCAATGTTCCCAGTGAGAATGTGTAACTTGGCAACATACATTACATTCTCCCCCTTGTTTCCTGTCTATAACACAAGAATGGAAAGCTGAATTGTTGAAGTAAATTATCTAGCCAGCAACCCCCCCCCCATGGGACACTGGCAACTATGTAGCGAAGGACCGAGTATTTTATTTCATGACTCTGCATCTCAGTGAGACAGAAGTGGGAAAGGAGTGAACAGAGGACAGAGAAAAATGTTTCAACTAAGAAACTGAGATTTTGCAGCTGTGGCCTCTTTCTTTGCCCCCGAGCCCCCCACCCCTATAATCTTTCTCAGAGTGACCTCTGCATGTGTTGTGTAATACACTCATTTCATAATTTCTCAACATCAGCATGAAATGTAATAACTGGCTCCACCTAAATTTCTCAACTTATGTCTTCATATTTTCACTCACTATAAGTTTACAGCAAAACCTCAACTACGGACCTTCTTTTAAAATGGATAACATTTCTATTTATGCTGTTTAATTGGGTTGGGTTGACTGCAAAAAAGCTAGTCAAAGATCATATATATGATAGCGCTATAGTTGTTTTTAGGAATCGGCTGCAAAAAATGTAAGTTTTGTGGAAAAAAAATGTTAGATTCTCACAAGTTTTTGGGACAGAACTCGATGAGGGCCTGAAATGGAACCTTGAGGAATACTACTAGTATACCTAAAAAGGTTGAACAATTGACGTTGAAAAACAAGCTACAGCAATTACATAAATGACAGTTATATAAATCACATAACAAAAATAATGTGTAACTGCCAAAAAGGCGAGGACTTTACATACTAAAAAATGCAGGGTTATTTAGATAACCCAATTTATGAGTTGGGACTCTTGGGTTAAATTTTAGAGTTATTTTTATGAAGAGCAATCCATTTTTTGGGTTATAAGGGTTTTATTTGAACTAAATTTCAGGGTTTTCAAAACTATGAACCATTTTTGGGTTGTTTTTTAATGAGTAACGCATTTTTGGGTAAAAGGCTTTTTTTTATTTTATTAAAAAGGTACTTTTTTCTTGAAGGGACTTTTATTAAGGATTAATCTCATTAACATTATTTACAGTCACACGTCTTATGTACATGAAAATATTTGAGCATGCTGTATAGAACTACTATTTTTATTTTTACTATTATATTTTTATTCTTATTCTTATTCTAATTTTATTTCCATTTATACCCCCTATATGTACTTTTTACTTTTTAAATTCGATCTCAATTCTGTACATCGCTGCTGGAATTTTAATTTTCCTGAGGGAACTCTCCTGAAGGAATCAATAAAGTACTATCTATCTATCTATCTATTGTCATGATCCGCTGCACGGATCATGTTTGTTTAGTTTTTGACTCCCTCAGTTCCTGTTTTGAGCACCCCTGGGTTTGTTATTTTAGTTGCCATGACCGCAGATAGTTTTCACCTGCCTCTGATTAGTGTCCGGGACGCTCACCTGCTCCTGGGCATTAATCAGAGAGCTACTTATTCCCTGCTTTTCGTCACACTCAGTCTGGCTTTCTTATTTGCTTCCACGCAACAGTTATGATGGCTACTAATTTTATTCCCGAACTAAGCTTTGCTTTTTTGTTTGCCTGTTTACATGCTTAGCTTTTCTTGTTAGCTTCCCATGCTATCGGCATGCTTGTGCTCTTTTGTTTGTATCCCGCATGATTTATGGACAATAAATAATTTCCTTACCTGCACATAGCCTCCGGAGTCCCGTCTGCATCCCGGGAGACCATACACGGTGTCAGAGTATGTTGGTGACGAACCCCAAGATGCAGAGATGGCAGGCTTTGTCCAGGAAAACATTATTTAATTTAACACTATAGCAAAAAAACAAACAAAAGGGTACAAACAAAAGGCGCGCACAAGGCGGAGAACAAACTTGGCTATGAACTAAAATAGCACAAAGGCTAACTGTCGACAAGAAACTAAAACACTTACTGTGACACGAAGGAACTATGACATGAGCAGAGTGAACAAAAGTAGACAGAGCTACAACGACAAGTATTATGACAGGTAGTAGTGACATCGACAATGACAATAATCCAGCACTGACAGGAGGGAAAGGCAGGTTTAAATAGCAGCTGGCTGATTGACACCAGGTGTGGCCAGGTGCCAATCAGCCACAGCTGAGGGGAAGCAGCACTCAGGGAGACAATCAGGAAATGAAGACAAAATAAAAGCGCTGACAGAAAACTAAGACAAACGCAGAGGAAAAACTAAAAGACAGTCAAACTGTCAGGGGCAAGCCTGACACACGGCAATTCTTGTAAAACTAAATGTCACTCGTATCTTGCTTTTGAGTTAATTTTAATGGAATAAAAATAATTTTGATCAGTAGTTGGGAAGGAGTAGAACAAACCAGCAGTAAAAAGTTATAATTTTTAACCAATTATAGGGTCAAGGAGCGCTAAATTGCGCCACCCAATAGCTGGGTTTGGAATAACCCAACATTGTAGTGAGCATAACTCAGCTTTTGTGTTAAATAAATTCAACCCAATAGTTGGGTTATGAATCAACCAACATTGAGTTAGCATAACTCAACTTTTGGGTTAAATAATTCAACACAAAAGTTGGGTTGAAAAAATGAACCCAAAATGTTGAGTTAAAATAACTCCAATAAGGGGTCCGTCCTTTTCTGAACCAGCAGTTTGGTTAAAATTGGGTTATATTTTAACCCAACATTTTTTAGTGTGTAAGGTGTGCCTTGAGGAACGCCTCAGTTATGTAAATCACGAGTTTGGACCGCAGTTTTCTATGTTTGCTTGCAAGGTTAAAATGTCAATGCAAGGATGTGACTATGTGTGTATAATGGTCCAGGTTCATCTATGCAACAGGAGCACTCTAATGTTTTGTAGAACTCTGCAAAAATGTTTGCTTATCCGAGGTCGGGTCACGGGGGCAGCAGCCTAAGCAGGGAATCCCAGACTTCCCTCTCCCTAGCCACTTCGTCCAGCTCCTCCCGGGGGATCCTGAGGTGTTCCCAGGCCAGCCGGGAGAGATAGTCTTCCCAACGTGTCCTGGGTCTTCCCCGTGGCCTCTTAACGGTCGGACGTGCCCGAAACACTTGGGAAGCATTCGGGTGGCATCCTGAACAGATGCCCGAACCACCTCATCTGGCTCCTCTCCATATGGAGGATCAGCGGCTTTACTTTGAGCTCCTCCCGGATGACAGAGCTTCTCACCCGGCGGAGGAAGCTCATTTTCGGCCGCTTGTACCCGTGATCTTGTCCTTTCGGTCATAACCTAAAGCTCATGACCATAGGTGAGGATGGGAACGTAGGCCGACCGGTAAATTGAGAGCTTTGCCTTCCGACTCAGCTCCTGCTTCACCACAACCTATGCAGCGTCCGCATTACTGAAGACACCACACCGATCCGCCTGTCGATCTCACGATCCACTCTTCCGTCACTCACTCATATATATATATATATATATATATATATATATATATATATATATATATATATACAGGTAAAAGCCAGTAAATTAGAATATTTTGAAAAACTTGATTTATTTCAGTAATTGCATTCAAAAGGTGTAACTTGTACATTATATTTATTCATTGCACACAGACTGATGCATTCAAATGTTTATTTCATTTAATTTTGATGATTTGAAGTGGCAACAAATGAAAATCCAAAATTCCGTGTGTCACAAAATTAGAATATTACTTAAGGCTAATACAAAAAATGGATTTTTAGAAATGTTGGCCAACTGAAAAGTATGAAAATGAAAAATATGAGCATGTACAATACTCAATACTTGGTTGGAGCTCCTTTTGCCTCAATTACTGCGTTAATGCGGCGTGGCATGGAGTCGATGAGTTTCTGGCACTGCTCAGGTGTTATGAGAGCCCAGGTTGCTCTGATAGTGGCCTTCAACTCTTCTGCGTTTTTGGGTCTGGCATTCTGCATCTTCCTTTTCACAATACCCCACAGATTTTCTATGGGGCTAAGGTCAGGGGAGTTGGCGGGCCAATTTAGAACAGAAATACCATGGTCCGTAAACCAGGCACGGGTAGATTTTGCGCTGTGTGCAGGCGCCAAGTCCTGTTGGAACTTGAAATCTCCATCTCCATAGAGCAGGTCAGCAGCAGGAAGCATGAAGTGCTCTAAAACTTGCTGGTAGACGGCTGCGTTGACCCTGGATCTCAGGAAACAGAGTGGACCGACACCAGCAGATGACATGGCACCCCAAACCATCACCCAACCATGCAAATTTTGCATTTCCTTTGGAAATCGAGGTCCCAGAGTCTGGAGGAAGACAGGAGAGGCACAGGATCCACGTTGCCTGAAGTCTAGTGTAAAGTTTCCACCATCAGTGATGGTTTGGGGTGCCATGTCATCTGCTGGTGTCGGTCCACTCTGTTTCCTGAGATCCAGGGTCAACGTAGCCGTCTACCAGCAAGTTTTAGAGCACTTCATGCTTCCTGCTTCTGACCTGCTCTATGGAGATGGAGATTTCAAGTTCCAACAGGACTTGGCGCCTGCACACAGAGCAAAATCTACCCGTGCCTGGTTTACGGACCATGGTATTTCTGTTCTAAATTGGCCCGCCAACTCCCCTGACCTTAGCCCCATAGAAAATCTGTGGGGTATTGTGAAAAGGAAGATGCAGAATGCCAGACCCAAAAACGCAGAAGAGTTGAAGGCCACTATCAGAGCAACCTGGGCTCTCATAACACCTGAGCAGTGCCAGAAACTCATCGACTCCATGCCACGCCGCATTAACGCAGTAATTGAGGCAAAAGGAGCTCCAACCAAGTATTGAGTATTGTACATGCTCATATTTTTCATTTTCATACTTTTTAGTTGGCCAACATTTCTAAAAATCCCTTTTTTGTATTAGCCTTAAGTAATATTCTAATTTTGTGACACACGGAATTTTGGATTTTCATTTGTTGCCACTTCAAATCATCAAAATTAAATGAAATAAACATTTGAATGCATCAGTCTGTGTGCAATGAATAAATATAATGTACAAGTTACACCTTTTGAATGCAATTACTGAAATAAATCAAGTTTTTCAAAATATTCTAATTTACTGGCTTTTACCTGTATATATAGGTTGGCCTCCCACCGTTTTAAGATTTTAAATGCCGTCATGTGACTGCCAGGCTCCATTTGATTGGTGAAATGGAATGAAGCATCGCTCTCGTGCTTACGTTGGATTGGTGAAACAAAGTTATGTGACAGCGCCCGCTGGAAAAAAATGTCTCTGACAGGCCAAACTTTATTACGTATTTGCAAGCATTAATCAACAGTCACAAATACATTTTGTGATATAATGAAACTCAATATTAGGGGCGGCGGAACTCGGTTTGTAGAGTGGTGGTGCCAGCAACTTGAGGGTTGCAGGTTCGATTCCCACTTCCGCAATCCTAGTCACTGCCACTGTGTCCTCGGGCAAGACACTTTGCCCACCTTCTCCCAGTGCCACCCACACTGGTTTAAATGTAGCTTAAAAAAAAGGATGGAGATAATGGGTTTCTCGATGTAAAGCGCTTTGAGTCTCTAGAGAAAAAGCACTATATAAATATAATTAACTTCACGATACAGCAGAGTCAAAAAAGCGTTTTTGCTTCACTAAAATCAGGTAAAAGTAAAAAGTAAAATCAGGTAAAAGTAAAAAGGATGTTAAAACTTCTCTGTCAAATAGATCCAAAAAGTTACAAAACTTAATGGGGCTGCTTGCAACTTGCTCTTAGTAACATTTTCCAAATTTAAAACAAAACACCATTGGCTAGCTTATGTTACCATTATTTATTTATTTGTTATCCGTATTTTGTTAATGTTTTTTATTTTATTTGTTTTGTATATATATATTTATACAGTGCAGACTAAAAGTTTGGACACACCTTCTCATTTCAATGTGTTTCCTTTATTTCCCTGACTATTTTCATTGTAGATTGTCACTGAAGGCATCAAAAACTATGACACCTGTGAAGTGACAACCATTTCAGATGACTGACTACATCTTGAAGCTTGTTGAGAGAATGCCATGAGTGTGCAAAGCAGTAATCAGAGCAAAGGGTGGCTTTTTTGAAGAAACTAGAATATAAAACATGTTTTCAGTTATTTCACCTTTTTTTGTTAAGTACATAACTCCACATGTGTTCATTCATACTTTTGATGCCATCCATCCATCTTCTTCCGCTTATCCGAGGTCGGGTCGCGGGGGTAGCAGCCTGAGCAGGGAAGCCCAGACTTCCCTCTCCCCAGCCACTTTGTCCAGCTCTTCCCGGGGGATCTCGAGGCGTTCCCAGGCCAGCTGGGAGACATAGTCTTCCCAACATGTCCTGGGTCTTCCCCGTGGCCTCCTACCGGTCGGACGTTCCCTAAACACCTCCCTAGGGAGGCTATCGGGTGACATCCTGACCAGATGCCCGAACCACCTCATCTGGCTCCTCTCGATGTGGAGGAGCAGCGGCTTTACTTTGAGCTCCCCCCGGATGGCAGAGCCTCTCACCCAATCTCTAAGGAAGAGACCCGCCACCCGGCGGAGGAAACTCATTTCGGCCGCTTGTACCCGTGATCTTGTCCTTTCAGTCATAACCCAAAGCTCATGACCATAGGTGAGGATGGGAACGTAGATGGACCGGTAAATTGAGAGCTTAGCCTTACGGCTCAGCTCCTTCTTCACCACAACGGATCTATACAGCGTCCGCATTACTGAAGACGCCGCACCGATCCGCCTGTCGATCTCACGATCCACTCTTCCCTCACTCGTGAACAAGACTCCGAGGTACTTGAACTCCTCCACTTAGGGCAAGATCTCCTCCCCAACCCAGAGATGGCACTCCACCCTTTTCCGGGCGAGAACCATGGACTCGGACTTGGAGGTGCTTATTCTCATCCCAGTCGCTTCACACTCGGCTCTGAACCGATCCAGTGAGAGCTGAAGATCCTGGCCAGATGAAGCCATCAGGACCACATCATCTGCAAAAAGCAGAGACCTAATGCCGCAGCCACCAAACCGGATCCCCTCAAGGCTTTGACTGTGCCTAGAAATTCTGTCCATAAAAGTTATGAACAGAATCGGTGACAAAGGGCAGCCTTGGCGGAGTCCAACCCTCACTGGAAACGTGTCCGACTTACTGCCGGCAATGCGGACCATGCTCTGACACTGATCATACAGGGAGCGGAACGCCACAATCAAACAGTCCAATACCCCAGGTGGGCGGGGCCGTCGGGCAGGGTTAAGGGGGGAGGAGTATATTTATAGCAACAATTCACTGAAATGTAAGTATTTCTTATATATATATATATATATATATATATAAGGGCAGCACGGTGGAGGAGGGGTTAGTGCGTCTGCCTCACAATACGAAGGCCCTGAGTAGTCTTGGGTTAAATCCCGAGCTCGGGATCTTTCTGTGTGGAGTTTGCATGTTCTCCCCGTAACTGCGTGGGTTCCCTCCGGGTACTCCGGCTTCCTCCCACCTCCAAAGACACATGGTCCCTAGTGTGTGAATGTGAGTGTGAATGTTGTCTGTCTATCTGTGTTGGCCCTGCGATGAGGTGGCGACTTGTCCAGGGTGTACCCCGCCTTCCGCCCGATTGTAGCTGAGATAGGCTCCAGCGCCCCCCACGACCCCGAAGAGAATAACCGGTAAAAAATGGATGGATGGAGGGATATATATACATAAAAATAAAATAAATACTTGACTTTCAGTTAATTCTAGCTATATATATATATATATATATATATATATATATATATATATATATGTATTTTATTATATATATATATATATATATATATATATATATATATATATATATATATATATATATATATATATATATATATATAAATAAAATAAATACTTGACTTTCAGTTAATTCTAGCTATATATATATATATATATATATATATATATATATATATATATATGTATTTTATTATATATGTATATATATATATATAAATAAAATAAATACTTGACTTTCAGTTAATTCTAGCTATATATATGTATATATATATATATATGTATGTGTATATATATATATATATATATATATATGTATATATATATATATATATGTATGTGTATATATATATATATATATATTTATTTATTTATTTATTTTTATTTTTTTATTATATATATATATATATATATATATATAAATAAATAAAATAAATACTTGAATTTCAGTGTTCATTTATTTACACAACACACATAACACTCATCGTTGTATTTGAAAGTGCAATGCTTTGCAGCCAGTAGCACAGCCTTTGAAGGAGCATAAATATGGGCAGTGTAATATTCTGGGTTGGAGTCAATAACCAGGCGAGGTGACGAAGTTACGTCTCCTTACTTCATACTTCAGAACCAACTCCCACACTTTACTTCATACTTCAGAACCTACTCCCACACTTGTATTGCTCACAGGGTGAGCAATACAACGTAAACCGTTGACCAACCAAAAAGTAACCACAGAACACTATACTATACGGTATAGTGTTCTGTGGTTACTTTTTGGTTGGCCAAGTGGACGTGACGACAGGCTGTCCTCACGGAGGTCCGCACGGACCTGGAGAGGGCGTGCCTTAAGTCCGGCTGGAAATCGAGAGAAATTCGGGAGAATGGTTGTCCCGGGAGATTTTCGGGAGAGGCACTGAAATTCGGGAGACTCCGGGAAAATTCGGGAGGGTTGGCAAGTATGGTGCTTCCTGTGATGTTTGGCGCTCCATATGCATGTGAGCAGTCTTTCTCACATCTGAAACCCAATAAAACCAACCTACGATCACGTATAATGGATGGACGCGTCAACACATGCATGAAGCTTAATCTTACCAGAGCAGTGTTTTCCAACCACTGTGCCCGCGGCACCCGAGTGTGCCGTGAGATACGGTCTGGTGTGCCGTGGGAGATTATGTAATTTCACCTATTTGGGGTAAAAATATTTTTTGCAAACATTTAATTATAGTCTACAAATAATGTGCCGTTGTTGAGGTCGGTGCTGTCTGTAGCTCGGCAGCGTAACAATGTTATACTCTTCCATATCAGTAGTTGGTAGCTGATTGTTTTGTAGATGTCGGAACATGGTTTGTCGTGATCCCAATATGCAGACGACAGTTGGAGGCAGCATGCAGGTGAAAAGGTATCTATTGCTTAAACCAAAAATAAACAAAAGGTGAGTGCCCCTAAGAAAAGGCATTGAATATTAGGGAACAAAACTAAAACTGAACTGGCTACAAAGTAAACAAAAACAGAATGCTGGACAACAGCAAAGACTTACAGCGTGTTGAGCAAAGACGGCGTCCACAATGTACATCCGAACATGACATGACAATCAACAATGTCCCCACAAAGAAGGATAGCAACAACTTAAATATTATTGATTGCTAAAACAAAGCAGGTGCAAGGAATAGCGCTCAAAGAAGACATGAAACTGCTACAGGAAAATACCAACAAAACAGGAAAAGTCACCAAAATGGGAGCGCAAGACAAGAACTAAAACAATACACACAGGAAAACAGCAAAAAACACAAAATAAGTCATGGCGTGATGTAACAGGTCGTGACAGTACACCTACTTTGAGACAAGAGCTATAGTGATGCATGGTTGGTGATGGTTTAAAGTCATATCCAACAATTGCGACAACAACTTTTGACTGTCAACTGAGTTTCATTTTTTAATGATTTCTGCTGGTGGTGTGTCTCTGGATTTTTTAAATGAAAAAAAATGTGCCTTGGCTCAAAAAAGGTTGAAAAACACTGAACCAGACTATGAAACCATCTGCAAAACAATGCAGCACCAGAAGTCACATTAAAAGTAAAAAAAAGTATTTGATTTATTATTGGTTCCCTACAGCATAGCATTATTATGAAGAACACATTTCGACATCTTATATTTAAAAAAATGTTGTCTTCATAATGCACACATTTAGTTTAAAAATATCGGTAACACTTTAGTATGGGGAACATATTATGTTAATAAGTAACTAATTAATGGTGAATATGTTCCCCATACTAAAGTGTTACCGACTTAATTTAGACTTATTTGGACACTAGGGGAACATATAAGGGTAATGGTTAGGGTTACTAATAAGCAATAATTCTGAGGTTATTGAGGGAAGACTCTTAGTTAATGGCTTACTGGTTGTATAATAAGGACATGCAGAATAAGGAATGAATACGTACTTAATAATGACTCATTAATATGTTACTAATTTGCATGTTAATAAGCAACTAATTAATGGTGAATATGTTCCCAATACTAAAGTGTTACCAAAATATCACATATGTCTCTCTCAGGGTCTCTCGTGGAAATACATTTTAAAATATTTGGGTTTTATGGCTCTCTCAGCCAAAAAGGTTCCCGACCCCTGCCCTAGAAGCCTTATGAGGGCGGAACATACTATGTCAAATACATTGGAAAGTGCAACATGTTACGGTGGAGTTGCAGTGTTTTAAAATTCTGTACTTTTTTTCAATTTTCTTCTCCTGTTACCAAAAACAAAAAACAAAACAAAACAGTGTGATTGTTTGCTCACTGAAATCTAACTTGTGTGGTTTTCGGACTACAAAAGATATCAAAAATAGGCTCAAACTCTGGATGTGCTCAGAAGAGTTCTTCCGAGCCATGAATGTCACGATTGTTCCAGAAAACGACATCCTGTGTTAGTCACTTTATAGAACAGGCATATTTCCTCAGTGAAAAGTGTGTGGCTCTCCACAACAAACCACAGCAGACAAAATGAACCACACACATTGCTGTAAACTGGGATTTCCAGCGTCTTCATCACTCAGCACTGCAGAGGTGAAGTGGTTTGATGGTTGTAACCATGGGTGAATGTTTGGGTCACTCATATCAACAATATCGGTAACGATGACACATCTATGAACTGCTTATAAGGGGAACTGCACTTTTTTAAATGTATTTTGTCTTGTCATTCCCAATCCTTGTGTGAGACAGGCACACATTTGGTTGTGCTTGCCACACACTACTACACACTACTTTTGATAATCCAGAACCTTATATTTCTGAGCCTGAATATAAGGATGATGAGCGAAACATTTTAGAAGCTGTGTGCTAAACAGATCCAGCTTTAGTAAAAGACTAAGCATCATGTAGCAGTATTGGTACATGCTAAACAAGATATACAAACTACAAACATAATAAAACAACCACTTACTGTACAATGTCTGCTCTCACCAGGATGCTCACTGATGGGATGTTCATATATTCCCGTTAAGGTGTAGAATTAATTATAATCCTCACACAGGTTTTTTTTTTAAAAAGGTGCCACAAACTAACCTCTTTTCGTGACTTTCTCGCCATCTCGGGGTTTAAGTTCTATGTCAAAATTTACCAACTTTTCAGCTTATGGCCACATCCTTCTACTATCCAGGTGAGAGGCATGATTTATAATCTACAGGGAACTTTCACCACACAGTACACACTATATAGCTCTCTGTGATCACAGCGCGGCTAAAAATAGTTCGCCTGCGTTAGCGCTTATAACAGGGGTAGGGAACCTATGGCTCTAGAGCCAGATGTGGATCTTTTGATGACTGCATCTGGCTCTCGCATAAATCTTAGCTGACATTACTTAACAGGATAAGTACTGAATAATTCCGCTGGCAATCACAGAGTTAAAAATAACGTTCAAAATATAAAACATTCTCAAGTTCTCAAGTATTTTATTTATTATTGGTTAGCTTCACAATAACAATGTTAATAAAAAGAATGAGAGACTTATTATACTCTAACAATGTTGGTCTTACTTAAAAATGCACGCAATTACTTGTATTTGTCACAGTCTCTGTTTGTTTGTCTCTGTGTGTGTATTTGGGAGAGTGGGTGTGTTTTGGGTGTAGGCGTGGCTCCAGCTCTCAGCCTGGCACAGCTGATCCCAGCACCCTAATCACTCACCTGCCTGCCATCAACTCATCACCTGCAGCCTACAAATGTTTGGACTTCACTCGGCGCGATCACCAGATCGTTTCACCTTTCTACATGTGGTAACGCTTCTCGCCCCTTTGTTCTTGAATTCTAGCACTTTTGGATGTCTTGCGAATCTGCCATTTTTGTGTTTTTGGCTCCTCATTCTACCCCTGTTTTTTCCCTCTGCCTTCAGTTCCCTACCTGCCGTGTGTGCCTGCTCAGCCTGCTAGCCTCAGCCTGCTAGCCACAGCCTGCTAGCCACAGCCTGCTAGCCTCAGCCTGCTAGCCTCAGCCTGCTAGCCACAGCCTGCTAGCCACAGCCTGCTAGCCTCAGCCTGCTCGCCACAGCCTGCTCGCCACAGCCTGCTCACCACAGCCTGCTCGCCTCAGTGTGCTCTCCTGGACTGCCAAGCCAAGGACTACGAGCTCCCTCCTTTCCCTCTGGTTGTATTAATAATAACCCTTGAACTTTAAATCTGTGTGTCTTTTCTGCATTTGGGTCCACCAGTTTTACCAACCGTGACAGAACGATCTGGCCTTTTTCAATGGACCCAGCAGATTTTGACCGTGTGAGAGAGGCCCTTGCCAATCAAGAACAGCGTTTGGGAAACCATGACCAACTACTACAGACTCTTATTGACCAGATGTCACGCGTTTCCACCCAGCTCACCACTCTCATAAATCAACAAGCTCAACCACAACCCGAACCACCTGCACCACCTGCACCCCCTGCTGTTCCTGCTGCAGAGCCACACATTTCCCCGCCTGATAAGTACTCTGGCAATCCTAGCACTTGTCGTGAATTTTTAACTCAGATCCAGCTTGCTTTTGATGCTCAGCCCTCTCGCTTTGGCCGTGAGGCAGCCAAAATCGCTTACGTAGCCAACCTGCTACAGGGTTCCCCTTTGAGTTATTTCAATGCCCTTCGTGAGCAAGGATCCCCTGCAGTCCAGTCCTTTGCTGCACTATCTACGACCACCCCATACGAGGGCAGCAAGCAGGTCAGCAGTTGTTGCGACTTCGTCAAGGGAAAAGCTCAGTAAGAGAATTTGCCTGTGAATTCCGGTCCCTAGCGGTGGAGTCTGGCTGGAATGACAAGGCCCTTCTCACTGCTTTCCAGAATGGGCTTAGTCGGGTCATTGGAAGGGAGATTGCTCTGAGGAATGAGCAGCTGTCCTTAGACGAAGCTATTACTGCAGCTATCAACATCTCTGACCAGATGGCCCAGTGGCAAGTTGACCCCGTTCCTTGCAGGTCATCGGAACCCCCCAGCTTTAGACCCAGGCCGGCCGAGCCCAACTTGCCAATGTGCACAGCCTCAACCTCCAGTTCCCCTGTTGAGGAGCCCATGCAGGTGGGCCGGGCTCACCTTACACCTGAAGAGCGCCTCCGCAGAAGGATGGCAGGGGTGTGTCTCTATTGTGGTCAACCTGGCCATTTCCTTGCCACCTGTTCTATGCGGCCAAAAGAGCAGGCTCACCAGTAACAGTGGGGGTTCTGGTGAGCCAAGCTGTCTCCTCCCCTAAGTCCCTATGCCGAATGCAGTTTTCTGCTACTCTCCGTTGGCAATCCCAGTCCTTGTCTCTCCTTGCTCTGGTGGACTCGGGGGCGGATGAGAACTTTTTGGACGCCGACGTTGCTTCCCAAGTGGGCATTACCATCGAACCACTTCCCTCACCCTTGCAAGCCAATTCCCTTACTGGTCGACTCCTTGCCCGTGTCACTCACCGATCCGAACCTGTGCACCTCCTGGTCTCCGGTAATCATCTTGAACAAATCCAATTCCACATAATCTCTTCTCCTCATGCTCCTGTAGTCCTTGGTCAGCCCTGGTTAAGACTTCGCAATCCTCACATTGACTGGGCTGCAGCCAAAGTGGTGAGCTGGAGCTCTTACTGTCTCTCCACCTGCCTGCGGTCTGCCCGCTCCCCTGCTGAGGACACAGTCTCTCCAGTTGTCGCAGAGCCCCCTGATCTGTCCAAGGTTCCCTCTGTCTACCATGACTTAGAAGAGGCCTTCAGCAAGCAACACGCACTGTCCCTCCCTCCGCACCGCCCCTGGTCTCATATTTCACTGGACTTTGTCACTGGCCTCCCGCCTTCTCAGGGAAATTCTGTTATCCTCACTATAGTGGACAGATTTTCCAAATCAGTGCATTTCGTGGCTCTACCCAAACTCCCCACGTCCCTGGAAACAGCCAAACTCATGGTCCAGCATGTGTTCCGTCTACATGGAATTCCTTCAGATGTGGTCTCGTATAGAGGGCCTCAGTTTATTTCGGAGGTTTGGAAGGCTTTCTGTCGGGCCATTGGAGCCACTGTGAGTCTGACTTCGGGTTATTACCCTCAGTCAAATTGGCAAACGGAACGGGCAAATCAAGACCTAGAAGCGGCCCTTCGATGTGTCGTTGCTAAGAACCCCTCCTCCTGGAGCACCCACCTGGTATGGGTTGAGTATACCCACAACTCATTACCCTGTGCGGCCACGGGAGTGTCACCATTTGAGGTGTCCTTAGGTTACCTGCCTCCGTTGTTTCCTGCTGAGGAGGATGACATCTCTGTACCTTCAGTCCAGGCTCAGATGCGGCGTTACCGCAAGGTGTGGAAAGATGCTCGTGCTGCCCTCCTCAGCTCTGTGGACCGAAATCGTCGGTATGCTGACCGACACCGAAGTCCGGCACCAATATACCAGCCAGGTCAGCAGGTGTGGCTTTCCTCTAGAGACCTTCCCCTGAAGGTGGACTCAAAGAAACTTGCACCCCGGTATGTTGGCCCTTATGAAATCATTTCCATCATCAATCCAACAGTAGTTAAGCTCAAAGTACCTGCACGCTGGAGGGTCCATCTCACCTTCCATGTCTCCCAACTGAAGCCTGTTTCGACCAGCCCACTGTCTCCCCCTGATACGCCCCCCCCACCACCCCGTGTCATCGACGACCACCCAGCCTACACAGTCCGGCGGCTGCTGCATGTGCGCCGTCGGGGTAGAGGTCTGCAGTACCTGGTGGACTGGGAGGGGTATGGACCTGAGGAGCGTTGCTGGGTGCCGCGCAGCTTCATCCTGGACCCTTCCCTCATCTTGGCCTTTCACCGCAGTCACCCGGGCAAGCCTGGGGGATCGCCTGGAGGCGTTCCTTGAGGGGGGGGGGGCACTGTCACAGTCTCTGTTTGTTTGTCTCTGTGTGTGTATTTGGGAGAGTGGGTGTGTTTTGGGTGTAGGCGTGGCTCCAGCTCTCAGCCTGGCACAGCTGATCCCAGCACCCTAATCACTCACCTGCCTGCCATCAACTCATCACCTGCAGCCTACAAATGTTTGGACTTCACTCGGCGCGATCGCCAGATCGTTTCACCTTCCTACATGTGGTAACGCTTCTCGCCCCTTTGTTCTTGAATTCTAGCACTTTTGGATGTCTTGCGAATCTGCCATTTTTGTGTTTTTGGCTCCTCATTCTACCTCTGTTTTTTCCCTCTGCCTTCAGTTCCCTACCTGCCGTGTGTGCCTGCTCAGCCTGCTAGCCTCAGCCTGCTAGCCACAGCCTGCTAGCCACAGCCTGCTAGCCACAGCCTGCTAGCCTCAGCCTGCTAGCCACAGCCTGCTAGCCACAGCCTGCTAGCCTCAGCCTGCTCACCACAGCCTGCTCGCCTCAGTGTGCTCTCCTGGACTGCCAAGCCAAGGACTACGAGCTCCCTCCTTTCCCTCTGGTTGTATTAATAATAACCCTTGAACTTTAAATCTGTGTGTCTTTTCTGCATTTGGGTCCACCAGTTTTACCAACCGTGACAGTATTCAGTGTTAAAAAAAATATTATATGGCTCTCACGGAAATACATTATAAAATATTTGGCTTTCATGGCTCTCTCAGTCAAAAAGGTTCCCGACCCCTGACTTTTAATAACAATATCGCTAATACTTGGTTAATACTCAGGTCACAAGGTATTAATGCAGTATTGTTGGCCATTTTTTGATGTTTTTTTAGGGGGCGTTATGGGCGGAATCGCTGCATTGTTAGCCACCTCATAGTTGCCGTGTCTAATTACTTAGAATGCAAAATAAAATAAAAAGGTTTATGTTTTGTTACAGGATTGTGCATGATACGCAAAATTCCCTAAAAAGTGCAGTTCCCCTTTAACTTTGATGACTATAGGTTCAGTGGCACATCTTGCTTTTGGCTTTGAAATATATTCCTATTTACTAACTATTGGTTCAAATTCAACACAAATGTGTCAAACTCAAGCCACATCTGGCCCGCCAAAACTATGTATGTGGCCCGCAAAAACATAAAAAATATAGTGTTTTTGTGCAAAACCAACTCTTCTTACCTATTGGTACCTGTGTTTGTGTATTTGGAATCTGCGTAAGTACAGAAAATTGTGGTGATATTTATAAAACAATCTTGCTTTCCGTCATACATCCAGTCTGACCGAGTCTGCCATTCTAGTCCGATGGTAGTCATTAAGCTCTTTCTTTTTCTCTATCATCTTGTTGTGGGGCAGACTGGCTCGTACATGCACATGCATCCTTCGCTGTTGCCATTTCTAATCCAAAGTAGTGTATAGTTGTAACTTATATATGTCAGCAGACTCCATAGGGAAGCGCTGAATACTACAACATGGATGACGGGGAGAAGACGATGTCGAAATTTAGGTACGTAAATAAGACCGCGGACAAAACGGCACATTTTGAAGAGACAGTCAGAAAGCTGCTTGAAGATGGTCTGTAAAACATAATCAATGCAAAATTTTGACCACAATTAAGTGTTTTAAATGTTAACAAAAAATCATGATCAGACCTATTTACTAAAATATACTCAGTGGCCTAGTGGGTAGAGTGTCCGCCCTGAGATCAGTAGGTTGTGAGTTCAAACCCCGGCCGAGTCATACCAAAGACTATAAAAATGGGACCCATCACCTTGGAATTGGGGAGTTAAATCACCAAAAATGATTCCCGGGCGCGGCACTGCTGCTGCCCACTGCTCCCCTCACCTCCCAGGGGGTGAACAAGGGAATGGGTCAAATGCAGAGGACAAATTTCACCACACCTCGTGTTTGTGTGTGTGTGACAATCATTGATACTTTAACTTTAATATCAATATATTATTATCCAATCATTTTTTTAAACCCTTTTTGAAGTTATTTCTACAATAGCTTGGCTTTAATAAATGCTTGTCATCTTGATTTACGATAGCAAAGCGATATTTCCATCAGTTTGTTGACATACAATACGCTAATAATCAAATGAAATGGGCAATTGTTATAATATAATGTGGTGATTGCACATTTATATGGTTTAGAAGTCACAAATGGCTGCAATGTGGCCCACAAAGAAAATTAGTTTGACACCCGTGCAGTATGTGATTCAGCATTATGGCAGATGCCCTTTTTTAACTCTCCTTCCTTCAGCAAACATGCCCATATAAGTAAGGTCTATTCAGGTGTACTGGAGAGGAGGCTATGCCGGATAGTCGAACCTCGGATTCAGGAGGAACAGTGTGCTTTTCGTCCTGGTCGTGGAACTGTGGACCAGCTCTATACTATCGATCCGTTGTGGTGAAGAAGGAGCTGAGCCAGAAGGCAAAGCTCTCAATTTACCGGTCGATCTACGTTCCCATCCTCACCTATGGTCATGAGCTTTGGGTTATGACCGAAAGGACAAGATCACGGGTACAAGCGGCCGAAATGAGTTTCCTCCGCCGGGTGGCGGGGCTCTCCCTTAGAGATAGGGTGAGAAGCTCTGTCATCCGGGGGGAGCTCAAAGTAAAGCCGCTGCTCCTCCACATCGAGAGGAGCCAGATGAGGTGGTTCGGGCATCTGGTCAGGATGCCACCCGATCGTCTCCCTCGGGAGGTGTTTAGGACACGTCCGACCGGTAGGAGGCCACGGGGAAGACCCAGGACATGTTGGGAAGACTATGTCTCCCGGCTGGCCTGGGAACGCCGCGGGATCCCCCGGGAAGAGCTGGACGAAGTGGCTGGGGAGAGGGAAGTCTGGGCTTCCCTGCTTAGGCTGCTGCCCCCGCAACCCGACCTCAGATAAGCGGAAGAAGATGGATGGATGGATGGATGGATGGATGGAGAGGAGCCACAGCCATGCTTTACTTTGTACCTCTTGCTAGTCCTAACAGAATTGCTTTCATTCAAAAAAGATACAGCTCTTTTTAATACATGGCAAACTCATCACGTAAAACCTGTTCGTGGGCCGTATGTTTGATATCCTGTAATAGATGGATGATATGTTACATGTTACGATTCCATTTTTGAAGTTACATCATATAGTTTGATTTCAGTGTAATTAAAGTAAAACTGTAAAAGTACCGCATTTTGTTCTACCTTTTATTGTATCCATCCATCCATCTTCAACCGCTTATCCGGAATTGGGTTGCGGGGACAACAGCTCCAGCAGAGACCCCCAGACTTCCCTCTCCAGAGCAACATTAGCAACTTCCTCCTGGGGAATCCCGAAGCGTACCCAGGCCAGAGAGGAGATGTAATCCCCCCATCTGGTCCTTGGCCTGCCGCGGGGTCTCTTCCCAGTGGTACGTGCAACGAGGATCTCCCTAGGTCAGGGGTCGGCAACCCGCGGCTCCGGAGCCGCATGCAACTCTTTGATCACTCTGATGCGGCTCAGCAGCTTACTTGCCGAACCCCCGATTTTCCTGGGAGATTTACGGATTTCAGTGCCTCTTGCAGAAAACTCCCGGGATTACTATTCACCGATTTTCACCCTTACAGTTATAATAAGGGCGTGCCACGATGGTACAGCATTTGGCGCCCTCTACAATCTGTATTAACAGCGTGCCAGCCCAACCACTTTTTATACAGTATGCATCTTCTGCTTGCACACTTACGCGACAGCAAGGCATACTTGGTCAACAGCCACACAGGTTACACTGACGGTGACCATATAAAACAACTTTAACACTCTTACTAATGATGCGCCACACTTTGAACCAAAACCAAACAAGAATGACAAACATATTTCGGGAGAACATCTGCACCTTAACACAACATAAACACAACAGAACAAATACCCAGAATCCCATGCAGCCCTGACTCTTCCGGGCTACATTATACACCCCTGCTACCACCAAACACCGCCCCCACCCCAACCCTGCTCCCTCACACATCAACCCCTCCCCCTCCCCCTCTGTGCGTCGGTTGAGGTGGGCGGGGTTTGGTAGCGGATGTGTATAATGTATCCCAGAAGAGTTAGGGCTGCATGGGATTCTGGGTATTTGTCCTGTTGTGTTTATGTTGTGTTACGGTGCAGATGTTCTCCCGAAATGGGTTTGTCATTCTTGTTTGGTGTGGGTTCACAGTGTGGCGCATTATTAGTAAGAGTGTTAAAGTTTTTTTTTATACCGCCACCGTCAGTGTAACCTGTGTGGTTGTTGACCAAGTATGCCTTGCTGTCGCGTAAGTGTGCAAGCAGAAGATGCATACTGTATAAAAAGCCCCATACAACGTGTGGCTGATCAGGCCCTCTGTAGTAGTGGGTACTATATGCTGTACCATCACGGCACGCATGACGCTGACAAGCACCATTCATATAAAACCTGCGTGCCGCACCAGCATTCAAATTCCCTATTAAGGTGTGGACAGCGTGTCTGAGACCCCTGGTTTATACATAACACAAAGCAAAAAAAATCTTTGTATGCAGTGTTATTTCATTTTAAATTTAAAAATTTTTTTGTGGCTCCCATTGTTTTCTATAATTTGTGAAACTGATCAAAATGGCTCTTTGCCTGGCAAGGGTTGCCGACCCCTGCCCTAGGGAGACGCTCATGAGGCATCCACACGAGATGCCCGAACCACCTAAACTGGCTCCTTTCCAAGCGAAGGAGCAGCGGCTCTTCTCCGAGTCTCTCTCGGGTGACTGAACTTCTCACCCTATCTCTAAGGGAGATGCCAGCCACCCTTCTGAGGAAACTCATTTCGGCCGCTTGTATCCGCGATCTTATTCATTCGGTCGTGACCCACACTTCATGACAATAGGTGAGAGTAGGAATGTAGATAGCTCGGTAGACCGAGAGCTTTGCCTTCTGGCTCAGCTCTCCTTTATTGTAATAAACCGTAAAATCACAGCTCTGCAGTTTCAGTTAATTGCTGCGCAGATATTTTACAGTAAATTACTGTAAATGTTAGAGTGAAAGTAATGCAGCTTCTCCATATTTTATTGGATAAATGTCCATTGTTTTTGCAGGCACAAAAGCTGGCTCTTGCTTTAGTATGGTGCCATGTCTGCCGAGTAGCACTGCTATGCTTAAACTGCCTCGCCAAGTCAGCAACACAGTCTGCCATGATATTATTCATTATTCAATTCAATAAACATCATCTACTTCTTCTCCATTGTACCGGTCGCCCAGGGGGGCGGGGGGTTTCTCATCGTATCCCATTGGGTTGAGTTTTTTCTTGCCCTGATGTGGGATCTGAGCCGAGGACGTCGAGCCCTTTGAGACACTTGTGATTAAAGGCTATATAAATACACTTTGATAGACTGACTTTGATAACGATGTGTAACTACACAGTCGTTGCTGAATGAAAACAAAGGAACACATGTTGAAGCTAACGACTATTTTTTTTCTCCGGGTGTCAAGCCATAAATGTTGTCATTGACTCGAGCAGTGATAAAAAGAACACGGTGGACCAGGACTTAATGATTTGGTCGTCATAGATATAATCAGTTAACTCATCATAAAAATAACAATCACATTGAAGCTGAGGACCTGAAAGTGGTTCCAGCTGGACAGTATTGCAAGTAGCAATAATTGTGTTAGGTGGACCATTAAAAACATCTCTGGCATCACTTTTTAACGTTGGATTGTGATAGCTTTTTTTCTTCCCTTGTCATCATTAGGGCCACAGTTGAGCTGGAGCCTAACCCAGCTGAACCTGAACTGCTCGCCAATCAGTCAGAGGTGATATACACAACCAACCAGTCACATCTAGGAACAATGTAAAGTCTCTAATAAGCACACATACCTTTGATATATGGGAGAAAGATGGCCAAAAGACAGACATGCATGAAGTAGATATTGTCTTGGTCAATGGTCAAGACCAGGGATCTTGGATTTAAAAAGTTTGGTGACCCCTGGCCTAGTAGACTGGTAATTGTCAAATAATACATTTGCATTAAGGTGTTAGTAACAATGTAATGTCACAATTGTGTTGACCCAGTGTTGGTATGATTTGTATATAACCCCCAAAAATGTGTGTTGCTGATGTGAGCTATAACATTGCCTTGGGAAGAAAAATGGAGACTTTTCCAAGTATTAGTAGGCGTGTGTGTGTGCGTGTGTGTGTGTGTGTGTGTGTGTGTGTGTGTGTGTGTGTGTGTGTGTGTGTGTGTGTGTGTGTGTGTGTGTGTGTGTGTGTGTGAACCCTCAAGAACAGGGTGGCCCTTTGGCTTTTGTAAAGTTTGGAGGGAAAAAAAGTTCTGCCATTTAAATATGTAAGTTATTAAAAAAAAGACGTCATAAATCGCTCGTTCAACCTGAATAGCGGCGAACCTAACTTCAAACACTTCACTCAACACAAATGTCATAACGTCATCAAAGCTCACCTTTTAACATACACACACACGGCACCAACATTTTGGAACAATGATAAGTGTAGAAGAAAGGTACACATTTAATACATCTGTCTGTGGCAGGATAGGAGAAAGTTAGTTTTACTTTTGTACCACATTCCACATAACTGTGGTGCGTTCAAAGACCCTCGATTAAAGTTTAAATCAGAGGCGTCACTAATTTTTTAAGGACAGGAGGAGACTTAACTCAAGGAGATGCACTAATAATAACATCCATCCATCTATTTTCTACCGCTTAATTTTATGATTATCAGCTCATCTCTATTTTACACTCTGAAGTGGCGTTGTCCCGATACCAAACATTTTGGTACCGGTACCATTACTAAAACGTTTTTCGATATTTTAATACTTTTCAAAATAAAAGTGAGCACAAAAAAGATCATTTTTGTCTTTATTTTGACAGAAAATGTTGATACATAATATGATACATAAATATCATATTTATGTATAAAAAACATAAGTTTTTTTAATGTAATGAAAGAACAATTTTGGCATTGAATACAATTGTGAACATATTAGACAACCTCTCGTTTCGTAGTAGTAAGTAATCAAACGAGCTCCTAATTTATCTGGTGACGTATGCAGTAACATATTGTGTCATTGCCGA
Source organism: Nerophis lumbriciformis (assembly GCF_033978685.3). Lineage (NCBI taxonomy): Eukaryota > Metazoa > Chordata > Actinopteri > Syngnathiformes > Syngnathidae > Nerophis > Nerophis lumbriciformis. The sequence goes on along the minus strand of NC_084578.2, from coordinate 20,413,758 downwards.
TTTTATCAAAATTGTGAGGCAAAAGCGCCAGAAAATGGATGGATTATTAATCTACTTGTTCATTTACTGTTAATGTTTTAACATGTTCGAGCTACATTTCTGTTAAATTGTAATGGGTATTTATTCTTCTGTTGTTTGGATACTTTACATTAGTTTTGGGCGATACTACAAATTTTGGTATTGATCCAATATCAAGTAATTACAGGATCATCAATTGGTCATAAATAAAGTTCTCCTGTGTCCAGGGACGTATTTCCTTAGTTTATAAACAATAAAAAAAAAAAGACAACATTTTGTCATTTCCGTTAATTTTCAAGCCAAAATGCGTCCGTTCTCCCTTTTCTGTCTACGCGCTGTGTCTGCTTGTAAGTACTCCGTGATTGTGCGCTGCCGAACATGCTCCGCTGCTCGTAAAACCAGCAATGTCACGACGTGACGACAACGGGGGCATGGGGAGATGGGGGACCGGTACTTTTTAGAGGTGGTATAGTACCGAATATGATTCATTAGTATCGCGGTACTATACTAATACCGGTATACCGTACAACCCTAGTGTATATATGTATGTGTGTGTGTGTTTTAAACAGCTGGTTTCAACCAATTCCATGCAATAATTAGTTTTTTTAGTGTGTGTAAACTAGGGTTGTACGGTATACCGTCCATCCTCCTTCAAAACCGCACTAAAACAAAACCTCCAGGCAACTTCAACCCTTGACTAACACCCTCCCCCTTCCACATCCCACCTCCCCGGATTGTAAATAACCAAATGTAAATAATCAAATGTATTTCTAATGTATATACTTGATCTTATGCTATCGGAACTCACTATGTTCTCTGCTCGCTGTACATATCCTACCAAGTCAGACCTACACTGTTTCAATGCCCATTTTTCTGATGATGCAATTGTTGATGACTGAAGTGCTGATATCAACCAAACCCTCCTCATCCCACCCCCCGGATTGTAAATATATGTAAATAACTCAATGTATATACTCTGATGATTAACTTCTGCGATGACTGTATTATGATGATAGTATATATTTGTACCATGAATTGATTAGCGTGGACCCCGACTTAAACAAGTTGAAAAACTTATTCGGGTGTTACCATTTAGTGGTCAATTGTACGGAATATGTACTGTACTGTGCAATCTACTAATAAAAGTTTCACTCAATCAATCAATCAATCAATCAAAACCGGTATTAGTATAGTACCGCGATACTAATGAACAGTGTTGGGACTGTAACGCCGTTAGTTTCGGCGGTAACTAGTAATCTAACGCGTTATTTTTTATATTCAGTAACTCAGTTACCGTTACTACATGATGCGTTACTGCGTTATTTTACGTTATTTTTTATGTAGTATCGGCTAGAAACTGAGGATCTGATCGTGTTTTATGGCAGCGAAGCAGAGACGTGCTTCTGATTCTTCCTCTGCGCTCTCTGTGTGTGTGTGCGGGTGTGGGGAGGGGAGGGGAGGGGAGGGGAGGGGGGTGCGCAATACAATGTAAACCGTTGGCCAACAAAAAAGTAACCACAGAACACTATACGACTATACGGTATAGTGTTCAGTGGTTACTTTTTGGTTGGCCAAGCGGACGTGACGGCAGGCTGTCCTCACTCAGATCCGCACGGACCTGGAGGGGCGTGCCTTAAGTCCGGCTGGAAATCGGGAGAAATTTGGGAGAATGGTTGTCCCGGGGAGAGGCAAGTATGAGATATTCTCAATTCTTTTCTTTTGTCGAGCACAATTTAGTTAAATGTAAGTTGTGTCTTGGATCAAAGATCCCGTCTATTGCCCAAAACAACAATTCAAATCTGCTTGGTTAGGCTTTGTGTATGTCACGTGTGCCTTCCTTAGGTGAAGCCAGCTTTACAGCTATGTTGTTGATTGATTGATTGATTGAAACTTTTATTAGTATGTTGCACAGTACAGTACATATTCCGTACAATTGACCACTAAATGGTAACACCCCAGTAAGTTTTTCAACTTGCTTAAGTCGGGGTCCACTGATTCATGATACAGATATATACTATCAAATATATACTAACATCCTAATACAGTCATCACACAAGATAATCATCAGGGTATATACATTGAATTATTTACAATCCGGGGTGTGGGATAAGGGGGGGGGGGGGGGGGTTAGGTGTGGTTGGTATCAACACTTCTGTCATCAACAATCAGCATCAACAATTGCATCATCAGAGAAATGGACATTGAAACAGTGTAGGACTGACTTGGTAGGATATGTATAGCAAGTAGTGGACAGAGAGAGAGAGATCAGAAAGTATAAGAAAAAATGTCTACATTTGATTATTTACAATCCGAAGAGGTATTATGTAGAAGGGAGGGTGTTAGTTTAAGGTTGTAGTTGCCTGGAGATGTTCTTTTAGTGCGGTTTTGAAGGAGGATAGAGATGCCCTTTATTTTACACCTGTTGGGAGTGGATTCCATATTGAAGTGGCATAGAAAGACAATGAGTTAAGACCTTTGTTAGTTTGGAATCTGGGTTTAACGTGGTTAGTGTTAGTGTTAGTGTTATTATGCTGTTTGTTACTTATGTATGTTATGTTGCAGCTATTTAAAATAGTTTTGTCAATTTGTTCTGGCCTGAAATAAATTGGCCCTTTGAAACATATCTTTGTCTTTGTGTGTTGTATGTAGAGCACATTGCTTAGCAGAGTTCAGTGATGCAAATGCATGTCAAGTTGATCAACATCCATCCATCCATCCATCTTCTTCCGCTTTTCCGAGGTCGGGTCGCGGGGGCAGCAGTCTAAGCAGGGAAGCCCAGACTTCCCTCTCCCCAGCCACTTCATCCAGCTCCTCCCGGGGGACCCCGAGGCGTTCCCAGGCCAGCCGGGAGACATAGTCAGCAGATTGTATTATTCTCCAGTGCAATAACAGTACTGAAATGAAGGCTAAAAGGGCATTAATGGGAGCTTTAAAAACAAAAAGTAGAAGAAGTAACTAAATAGTTACTTTTCACAGTAACGCATTACTTTTTGGTGTAAGTAACTGAGTTAGTAACTGAGTTACTTTTGAAATAAAGTAACTAGTAACTGTAACTAGTTACTGGTTTTCAGTAACTAACCCAACACTGCTAATGAATCATATTCGGTACTATACCGCCTCTGATAAGTACCAGTCCACCACCCCCCACCCGCGCCCCCGTCGTCGTCACGTCGTGTCATTGCTGGTTTACGAGCAGACGAGCATGTTCGGTCGCGCACAATCACGGAGTACTTACAAGCAGACACAGTGTGTAGACAAAAAAGGGAGAACGGACGCATTTTGGCTTTAAAACTAACGATGAAGGTGAAGTTATAACACTGAAACGCCCTCAGGAAGAGGTGCTTTAAGACATGACTAGCGAGCTAGCGGTTAAAGTCCAGCCGCAGTCTGCAGTGGCATCCGTAGTTGTGTATGTATGTTCGGAGCATGCGCAGTTGGTTCAGTAAAAGTCTACACCGCTGAAGCGGACAGCCGTGTGTGTGTCATTGATTTCTACAGTAGCTACTTCTAAATCACTAATCTTAACCTCCATGGCGACAAATAAAGTAAGTTTCTTACAAGTATCATCCCTGCAGGACGAGGAATAGCTAAACATGCTTCACTAAACACCGTAGCTCACCGGCGTCACAATGTAAACAAACGCCATTGGTGGATCTACACCACTGGTTCTTAACCTGGGTTCGATCGAACCCTAGGGGTTCGGTGAGTCGGCTTCAGGGGTTCGACGGAGCCTCCGCCGCGGAGGTCAAGACACACCCGACTCATCGTGTAAATAAAAACTTCTCTCTAACGGCGTATTATGGATACCCCCTAACAATGTTCCCTCTAATTTTCCATATGCGTGAGCAAACGCAAAAATTCATTGAGCATTCAGTGGAGCACATGTGAGCGACGTCAGACGTGCACATGCACTGTGGCCACACCAGCAGCATACCAGTCCCAAACCTGACTAAATAACAAGTTAAATGTTTTATTATTATAATCAAATGACAGCAGTCATTTCCATGAGATTATTTTCTAATATAAGTGTTTTGGCCCACTTACAATGACAATAACAAAACAATATTGTTTTTCATGAGCTGTGTACTAGGTGGTGGAGGTCCTGCTTTGGAAATAATTTGTACCCCTTTCAGATATCGCATTTAGGTCCCACTAAAACATTCAAATGTTGCACAATGAGATGTAAACATGGGATCATGTGTACATTCCTGTAACTTTCTGTTTGTAAAATATATTTGTATTAGTATTTCTTTAATATTATAAGTTAAGTTAAAGTTAAAGTACCAATAATAGTACATAATTTCATGATTAATATTTACAAATTAAGATTAAATTAAGAAAAAACATTTTATTTTTCACTAAAGAATAGTTCGGTGAATGCGCATAAGAAACTGGTGGGGTTCGGTACCTCCAACAAGGTTAAGAACCACTGATCTACACCTAACATCCATTGTAATGATACCAAGTACAGGAGTGTATCTAGTCGATACTACTATGATTATATCTATATGTTTTGGCATCACGACATCTACTTTCGTTTTTTTATAAAGCGTAAATTATGTTTATAAACTCAGGAAATATGTCCCTGGACACATGAGGACTTTGAATATGACCAATGTATGATCCTGTAACGACTTGGTATCGGATTGATACCCAAATTTGTGGTATCATCCAAAACTAATGTAAAGTATCCAACAACAGAAGAATAAGTGATTATTACGTTTTAATAGAAGTGTAGATAGAACATGTTAAGAGAGAAAGTAAGCAGATATTAACAGTGAATGAACAAGTAGATCAATAATTAATTTTCTATCACTTGTCCGTAATAATGTCGACAAAATAATAGAATGGAAAATGACACAATATGTTACTGCATACGTCAGCAGACTAATTAGGAGCCTTTGTTTGCTTACTTACTACTAAAAGACAAGTTGTCTTGAATGTTCACTATTTTATTTAAGGACAAACTTGCAATAAGAAACATATGTTTAATGTACCCCAAGATTTTTTGTTAAAATAAAGCCAATAATGCCATTTTTTGTGGTCCCCTTTATTTAGAAAGGTACCGAAAAATATCGAAATAATTTTGGTACCGGTACCAACATATTCGTGTCAGGGCAACACTAGTGTAAACTTAAAGGGGAACATTATCACCAGACCTATGTAAGCGTCAATATATACCTTGATGTTGCAGAAAAAAGACCATACATTTTTTTAACCGATTTCCGAACTCTAAATGGGTGAATTTTGGCGAATTAAACGCCTTTCTAATATTCGCTCTCGGAGCGATGACATCACAACGTGACGTCACATCGGGAAGCAATCCGCCATTTTCTCAAACACCGAGTCAAATCAGCTCTGTTATTTTCCGTTTTTTCGACTGTTTTCCGTACATTGGAGACATCATGCCTCGTCGGTTTGTTGTCGGAGGGTGTAACAACACGAACAGGGACGGATTCAAGTTGCACCAGTGGCCCAAAGATGCGAAAGTGGCAAGAAATTGGACGTTTGTTCCGCACACTTTACCGACGAAAGCTATGCTACGACAGAGATGGCAAGAATGTGTGGATATCCTGCGACACTCAAAGCAGATGCATTTCCAACGATTAAGTCAAAGAAATCTGCTGCCAGACCCCCATTGAATCTGCCTGAGTGTGTGAGCAATTCAGGGACAAAGGGCCTCGGTAGCACGGCAAGCAATGGCGGCAGTTTGTTCCCGCAGACGAGCGAGCTAAACCCCCTGGATGTCTTGGCTCACACCGTCCCGAAGATGATCAAGAGAAGAATATCGACCCTAGCTTCCCTGGCCTGCTGACATGAGGGTATGTCTACAGAATATATTAATTGATGAAAATTGGGCTGTCTTCACTCTCAAAGTGCATGTTGTTGCCAAATGTATTTCATATGCTGTAAACCTAGTTCATAGTTGTTAGTTTCCTTTAATGCCAAACAAACACATACCAATCGTTGGTTAGAAGGCGATCGCCGAATTTGTCCTCGCTTTCTCCCGTGTCGCTGGCTGTCGTGTCGTTTTCGTCGGTTTCGCTTGCATACGGTTCAAACTGATATGGCTCAATAGCTTCAGTTTCTTCTTCAATTTCGTTTTCGCTACCTGTCTCCACACTACAATCATCCGTTTCAATACATTCATAATCTGTTGAATCGCTTAAGCCGCTGAAATCCGACTCTGAATCCGAGCTAATGTCGCTATAGCTTGCAGTTCTTTCCGCCATGTTTGTTTGTGTTGGCCTCACTATGTGACGTCACAGGAAAATGGACGGGTGGTTAAAATCAGGCACTTTGAAGCTTTTTTTAGGGATATTGCGTGATGGGTAAAATTTTGAAAAAAAACTTTGAAAAATATAATAAGCCACTGGGAACTGATTTTTAATGGTTTTAACAATTCTGAAATTGTGATAATGTTCCCCTTTAACAGTGAATGAACAAGTAGATAAATAATTAATTTTCTATCACTTGTCCGTAATAATGTCGACAAAATAATAGAATGGAAAATGACACAATATGTTACTGCATACATCAGCAGACTAATTAGGAGCCTTTGTTTGCTTACTTACTACTAAAAGACAAATTGTCTTGTATGTTCATTATTTTATTTAAGGACAAACTTGCAATAAGAAACATATGTTTAATGTACCCCAAGATTTTTTGTTAAAATAAAGCCAATAATGCAATTTTTTGTGGTTCCCTTTATTCAGAAAGGTACCGAAAAATATCGAAATAATTTTGGTACCAAAATATTGGTGTCGGGGCAACACTAGTTTATACTTAAGTGAGTGTGACGTTGGATTTAGGGAGATTTGGGGGGGCCCTTAAAGAGTCTTGTGTATGGGCCTCCAGAATTAGCTCTAATTGTTTAAAACGCTATGGAATAAGTTACGTAATTATGTAAAAGGTAACAGATTTTCTGCATAAAGTTCAGCCAAAGGGAGTCCGTGTATTACGCAAAAGACGACATGGTCGAAAATCTGCTCGAACACTCCGCGTGTGTTGTCAGACAGTCTCTGGGTTGAACGATCCCCGCCCCTCCCGCCCGGCGCGCAGTTGAATAAATCACGCCCACTCGCTGTTTGACCTGCACACTTGAGCCGGGGAGGAGCAGACCGAGCACCCAATTCCGCCGACTTCTCTCCGTCTTTGGTAACTATCAGTCGGCCCCAAGGGCAACATTTGACCACAATGTCGCACGGCACCGTAACCGGCTTGCTGTTTGCGCTGTGCGTGGGGGGCGCGGTGCACTGCTTGCCCAAAGGAACCCCCAAAAACCGGCGACAGACTCAGCAGCATCACGTCCCCTCGGTGACTCAGGGTAAGTTTGATTTTCTCCAACCTGCTCGCTATAAATAGGTTATTTAGTCATTTAAAACCACAACTTAGTCATTTAATGCCTCACTGTTTTCTATTAATTCAACCCGAGTATAATTATAAGCTTAAAAATGGGGTAAAATAGAAACGTTTTTTTGGGGGTGAGCATTCTTGCAACTGTCTTGACTTTTTTTTTTTTTTAATCTGAAGACCTGACATTATATTTTTGTAAACCGAGAACAATAATGTTATTTATATCGAGTTGCTAAGGTGTTTGTGGCAGATGAAGATGTGAACAAAGAAGCAGTCTTGTGTGTGGATATTGTTGTCTCCTTATAAATGATTTATTACGGTGTCTGGGGGTCCTTTGAAGTCAAGTTAACACATTTAGGGGTCAATTTCACATGCAGGGGGGAGGTTTTGACTGCCAATAAATAATTTCAGCGGAATAACATAAATACTTTTTTTTAAGTCGTACGTTTGACACCCCTGCTCTAGAGTAAGGGTGTCCAAAGAGTGGCCCAGGGGCCATTCGCGGCCTGCAGCAATTTTTTTTATTGGCCTGTGAAACATTTTACAATTACTATTACAAAAAAACAACAACCAGAAAACATGTTGCAATATTGACTTTAATAACACAAAGCTGTCAAGCAGGCATTCATATATGTATTAATATATGACTTTGGTTTAACACTTTTATGAGTCTGGGCTTTTTGGGTTCTTGGGAGCTTTAGTCTGATTTTTTTTAAAACTGTCACTGTTCAAAAACATAATAATCAATCTAACGCTATGCTGTTATTAATGATTTACCTATTAAGGGATCAAATTTCTTCACAGTAAATATTCCATTTTGAAAAATGTTTTGGGGAAAATATTGCATATTTTGTGTTTTTGCCATAAAAACATGATTTTCTTTATAAAAAAGGGCATACAACATAAAAAGATACAAGCTTTCTGGCAATTGATAGTTCTTAAGTTGATTTATTACTTTACTTTATTGACTGACCTTTCGGGTCCCTGAGACCTTTAACTTTCACCAAAAGTGAGGGAATCTCTAAGGCTTGCATTATATATTGTTTTGGTTTAAAAATGAAAAATATCAAAACGGCCCACGCATTCTTAGATTTTTTTAGTTTGGTTTGGTCACCCCTGCTTGAGCGTAATATGGCGTATCAAGTAAAAGTAAAACGTAGTCTAAGTATTCAATGTAACTGGTGAGTAACTTCTGATTCAATCAGTAGGTATTTGATAATGGTGTTTGCACTACAGCAAACAGTGTGTGTAGCATTTTCTACAAAATATGCACATTTTACGGTCACGTATGATGTTATAACAAAGTTATTGTTAGCATACAAGCAGCTATAACATTAACAAAAAACATACAACTTACCGCAACATGCTTTCTTTAGTTGGATGAGGAATTTGTGTTTGCTGAAATGTGAAAATTTCTACTGACACAGATTGCAGCACATGATTAGGGATGTCCCGATCCAGGTTTTTGCACTTCCGATCCGATACCGATATTATTTTTGCATTTCCGATCCGATACCGATACTGACCGATACCGAAACTGACCGATACTTGCCTATCCGAGCATGTATTAAAGTTTAAAGTTATTTAGCCTACTTAGTTGTCAGAATCATGTTGAAAAGGGTTTTAGTACTCTTGATAACAACTAGCCAGCTGAATTAGGGGAGTTTGAATAATACACAATGGTTGGTAACAAGAAACTGACCTGTTTATTCAAGGATAAACACAAAATAGACAAAATTATACATGACAAACAGAAATGGCATCATTGAACTAGGGCTGGGCGATATGGCCTTTTTTTAATATTGCGATATTTTAAGGCCATATTGCGATACACAATATATATCTCGATATTTTGCCTTAGCCTTGAATGAACACTTGATGCATATAATCACATCAGTATGATGATTCTATGTGTTTTGATTGATTGATTGAGACTTTTATTAGTAGGTTGCACAGTGAAGTACATATTCCGTACTATTGACCACTAAATGGTAACACCCGAATAAGTTTTTCAACTTGTTTAAGTCGGGGTCCACTTAAATTGATTCATGATACAGATATATACTATCAGATATATACTATCATCATAATACAGTCATCACACAAGATAATCACATTGAATTATTTACATTATTTATAATCCAGGGTGTGGAGGGGGGGCGCCGGATGTAAGTGTAAAAAAGACAGCCAAATGAGTTTGATATGAGAATAAATCTAAAGTTAAAATATAAGGTCTGTGTGTTGAAAATTGTTATGCGCTTATTTTTTTATTTGATTTTGTGCGTGGCATAGATTTGCTATGCGCAGAGGACGCTTAAACAGTGCGCAATTGCACAGGCGAGCACCTTAGAGGGAGCGTTGCTCGCACGGCTGCGCTAGCATCACGGCTAACGTTAGCCATGCTGCTACCTCTCTGCTCGGGGAGGATGTATACGTATGTGACGTATGTCGTGACAGTATGTGACGTGTGTAAGAAGGTGCACTTGCTGTCTGTGAGAGGGAGAGACAGGAAAGAGTGAGAAGAGCCTGTCATGTAATGCCAGCAGCTAAAAGCAACTGCTTGAGAATTCACAGACCTGTGGATGTTTTGAAGGTGTGCTGGAAAATGCGGAACGGAAATTACGGAGCAGCAGAAAAGTGGAATGCATTATTTAAATCAGTGCGTTGGAAAACACGGACCGGAGTTTTTTTTAAAACTGGATCTGGATCGGCATTTTCCCATGCCTTGCTGATACGCAATTTTTGGCAAATATCGGCAGCCGATCCGATCCAAATATCGGATCGGGACATCCCTACACATGATATATTATTTTTTTATAGTTTGTTAGTAAACATTGAAGAGTTGTGCTGCCTCGTCTAAATAGTGTTTCGTCTTTACAAAAATATTTAGGTAAAAGTAAAAAGTATGTTGTATTAAAACTACTATGACAAGTTAATTTGAACAAAAAATTTACTACAGTAAATTTAACGAATTGTGGCCTGCCGGGAGATGTCACGCGTTTCATAAGGAATCTGGCCTGTGGGGTGTTTTCATAATAACTTTAACTATGTTATTATTACAATGATACAACTTTATAACCATTTTGTGGATAGGTCAATGAATGTTCTGCTGCAATTTCAACACAACAGTTACCTATATCACCCAATCCAGACAACCTTCCCTAGTCATTGCGCAAAACAAAACATGCAACCAACACAAAAAGTCAACACACATGGTCACAGTTAACAGAACCTGCTCACTGAACTTTGTGGATATTATAAAAAAAATGTCAAAGCACCATAAAAAAATCCAAATTAAACCCATTTTTATCCTTTGCAATGCATGATGGGAAAATGCAAAACACTTTTCTACACTTATCCATGTGTGGCACATTTTAGCTGGCGCATTTTAGTTGCTTGATATTTCTGATTTATTACAAAGTAGGTCGTTACAGAAGCAAACAAGGTAGGAGTCGAACTTTCACAGACTCACTGTAGAAGCTGTAGAAATGGATGGCTATATACATATATATATACAGTATATGTATATAAACAGTATATATATATATATATCTATGGTCATGAGCTTTGGGTTATGACCGAAAGGACAAGATCACGGGTACAAGCGGCCGAAATGAGTTTTTTCCGCCGGGTGGCGGGGCTCTCCCTTAGAGATAGGGTGAGAAGCTCTGCCATCCGGGAGGAGCTCAAAGTAAAGCCGCTGCTCCTCCACATCGAGAGGAGCCAGATGAGGTGGTTCGGGCATCTGGTCAGGATGCCACCCGAACGCCTCCCTAGGGAGGTGTTTAGGGCACGTCCGACCGGTAGGAGGCCGCGGGGAAGACCCAGGACACGTTGGGAAGACTATGTCTCCCGGCTGGCCTGGGAACGCATTGGGGTCCCACAGGAAGAGCTGGACGAAGTGGCTGGGGAGAGGGAAGTCTGGGCTTCCCTGCTTAGGCTGCTGCCCCCGCAACCCGACCTCGGATAAGCGTAAGAAGATGGATGGATGGATGGATATATATATATATATATATATATATATATATAAATATATATATGTATATGTATGCCAACAAACAAATTACAGCAACATCTTAGGCCCCTTCTACACTCCATATATATATATATATATATATATGTATATGTTATTTTACATGCAGTCGGCTTTTGGCCCTCAACCAAATTTTTTTAGCGCAATGCATCTCCCAACTCAAAAAGTTTGATGTGTTTTTCTAAATATAAATGTATGTATATGTGTATTACGGGTGCAACAACTAATCGATTAAATCGATTAAAATCGATTATAAAAATAGTTGCCGATTAATTTAGTCATCGATTCGTTGGATCTATGCTATGCGCATGCACTGAGGCTAGGTTTTTTTTTTTTTTTTAACCTTTATTTATAAACTGCACCATTTACAAACAGCTGAGAAACAATAATCAAAATAATAGGGGTGTAACGGTACGTGTATTTGTATCGAACCGTTTCGGTAAGGGGGTTTTGGTTCGGTGAGGAGGTGTACCGAACGAGTTTCCACACGGACATATTAAGTAGCGTACTGCACGTTGTGTAAACAGTACTCAGAATGCCGGACATTTCAGGCATTTAAGAAACGCCGCCCTGACAGCTCCGCAAAAGAGGACATGTCCGGTGAAGCTAGGTCCTGACCATACGTCCTCTTTTCACCGGATATGTCCTCTTTTGCGGGGCTGTCCAGGCGGTGTTTCTTAAAAGCCTCAAATGTCCGGCATTTTGAGTTAAGGTTGCATGTATTTTCAATGTACGTTCAGGGTTAAGAAGGTTAAAAACAAAACAAATTGTGCGCGCAGCAGCATTCGTGAGGGAGGGAGAGAGACAGAGAGAGTGAGAGAGTTATGATAAACGCGCATGCGTCGTCAGGCTCTGCTTTTTATCCATAGATTTATCCGATTGAATTTTTTATTATCTATAGCAGGGGTGTCAAAAGTGTGCATTTTTGTAACATTTTCCTTGTTTTATTTGGCAAGTTGAAAGAACATGGCGCCAGTATCATCATATCTCTCTGACCTGATCCATGTCGCCACGCCCTCACGTTCCCTAAGATCCTCTTCATCCATCCATCTCACTGTCCCTTTATTTAAACTGTGAACCATGGGTGCCCGAGCTTTCAGCCGCTCTGCCCCACATCTTTGGAACTCTTTACCACCAGACCTTCGTAACTTAGATTCAATATCCCTCTTCAAATCAAGACTCAAAACACACATATTCCTGACTGCCTATTCATTGTAATCATCTTTTCTTCTCTATCTTTGTTGTTGTTGTTGTTGTTGTTGTTTTTTATCCAATTTGATTTTATTGTTGTGATTTTGTACGGTGTCCTTGAGTGCCCAGAAAGGCGCCTTATAAATAAAATGTATTATTATTATTATTATTATTATTATTATGCTGTTTTTTTTCCAATAAAATACTGGAAAGGATAGAAATGTAGTTTGTCTCTTTTATCCGATTATTAATCGAAGTAATAATCGTCAGATTAATCGATTATCAAATCAATCGTTAGTTTCAGCCCTAATGTATATGTATATATGTATATGAATATATAAGTACAGTATATATGTATATATGTGTATATATATATATATATATATATATATATATATATATATATATATATATATATATATGTATACATATATATATATATATACATACGTGTATATATTCCCTGCACTGTTTTACCTGGTCTCTGTTGGTTTCTTGTTAGATGGCTGTATCGAGAATGGTCATTACTACGGTATTAATGACCAGTGGGAACGTCCGTACTTGGGCAGCACTCTGGTGTGTACTTGCAATGGTGTCGCCGGCATTAAGTGTAAAAGCAAACCTGAAGGTGAGTTCACATGTGTGTGCCTACGGTGTTGTTCTAACACTAAGTGTGACTGTATTATCTTTTTCTGAGACAAAACACCCTTTTTTCTTGTGTGTCTTCAACAGAGGAAATATGCTATGATAAAATCAACCAGCAGTCCTACACCGTGGGGGAAACTTATGAGAGACCGAAGGATGGCATGATTTGGGATTGTACCTGTATCGGATCTGGAAGGGGAAAGATCAGCTGTACCATTGCTAGTATGTGGGGACACTCCAGCTTCTGTTTTTAAATACATCCTGATAAGCCAAACACATTTTTCTGTGCAGCTGTTTGCAGTTAGCTGGGTGGGTAAATAATGGGAAACATGATTCTTTATCTTTGTGGTAGTTGCCCATATGCATCAGCTTCTTTCTTATCATCATCATTCCTCTGTCTACCTAGATCGCTGTCATGAAGACGGGGCCTCGTATAAGATAGGAGACACCTGGAGGCGACCCCATGAGACAGGGGGCTACATGCTGGAGTGCGTCTGTCTGGGTAATGGCAAGGGAGAATGGACCTGCAAGCCTGTTGGTGAGTCATTTGCAGACAGTGACTAACTGTAATGCAACCTTGATGTTCATCAATTGAAATAAGTTAGATTAGGGATATTTAACTAAATTATTTAGAGCCCACATCTTCAGGAGTGATCTGCTTTTAAAGGACCTTCAGCAAAAAAGTTAGTCAAAGATCATTGAACGTTGAGGAAAACTAGTAGTGTTATTAACAAATTTAACAAATGACTACTGACTGCATCTGAAGCTACAGCAATGCCTTAGTTACATACATCACATTATGAAAATATAATGTAAAAATACAAAAAGGAAAAAAAAAAGAGCACCTAAAATGGAACCCTGAGAAAAAACACTAGTATAACTAAAGAAGTACGAATGACTACTGACTGCATCTGAAGTAAACAAGCTACAGCAACTCCTTGGTTACATAAATACAATTACGAAGAATACCTGCCAAAAAAGAAAGGACCTCAAGGGGTGCCTTGAGGAACGCCTCAGCTATGTAAATCCCAAGATTTGACCCCAGTGTTCTATGTTTGCTAGCAACAACTAGAACCGACCAATCTAAGTCTATGAGCAAAAACTGATGAAGCCTACTGGGATGAGAGGTCGAAACATCTTCCAAGACAAACCAAACAGTCCAGTTGCGATCGATTCAATACCCTGAGAATAGCAAAGTTATAATGTCAATGCAAGGATCTGCCAATGTGTTCACAGTGGTCCAAGTTCCTATATACAACAGAAGTACTCTAAGGGTTTTAAGAATTTGCCGCAAAAATGTTTGTCTCCCAAGTTTTGAACAGAACTCGGGGGCCGGTATGGTGTCATTCCTGGGCAGGATTTGGCCCCCGGACTGCCAGTTGTGGGTTAGAGTGTCGAAATAAGATTATTTAACACTAAACTATGTGTGTGTGCCCTGCAGCTGAGCGTTGCTATGACAACACGGCCGGGACATCATATGTTGTTGGGGAGACATGGGAGAAACCCTACCAGGGATGGATGGTTGTGGACTGTACATGTCTGGGAGAAGGAAGTGGCCGCATCACATGCACATCTCGAAGTAAGAGATCTTTGACTTTTGCTATGGAATTTACTTATCACTTTTCTGGAATTGACTAATCAAGTCCTCAATGAGTAATTACTTTACTAGTACATAACTTTTGTTTTCTCAGTCAATTGCATGCATGCATTTGCATTCTATCACATGTGTTGATTGACTTTTTGCTATTTGTAGTTTTGTCTGTACAAAAGCTCTTTTTATGATGCTACATTTTTTTCCAAAGAAACTGTGAATAAATCTATGGTTTTTAAATAAAACATTTGTGAAAATAGCCTCAAACCCTATAATCTTGTGTACTACATTTTGCCATCTAATGACATTATCAGAGATGCAACGATTAACTGTTTTTTATTATTAACCCTGATTAAAAATGTCACCGTTATTTAATCGATAAGTCCATGAAAAAGACGACGCTTAGATGGCAGCATATGTTGCTCCAAAACCTGTATGTACCTTTCAGCATTAATGGTGCCTTCACAGATGTGTAAGTTACCCATGCCTTGAGCACTAATGCACCCCCATACCATCACAGATGCTGGCTTTTGAACTTTGCGTTGATAACAGTCTGGATGGTTCGCTTCCCCTTTGGTCCGGATGACACGATGTCGAATATTTCCAAAAACAATTTGAAATGTGGACTCGTCAGACAACAGAACACTTTTCCACTTTGCATCAGTCCATCTTAGATGATCTTGGGCCCAGAGAAGCCGGCGGCGTTTCTGGATGTTGTTGATAAATGGCTTTCGCTTTGCATAGTAGAGCTTTAACTTGCACTTACAGATGTAGCGACAAATTGTATTTAGTGACAGTGGTTTTCTGAAGTGTTCCTGAGCCCATGTGGTGATATCCTTTAGAGATTGATGTCGGTTTTTGATACTGAGGGATGGAAGGTCACGGTCATTCAATGTTGGTTTCCGGCCATGCCGCTTACGTGGAGTGATTTCTCCAGATTCTCTGAACCTTTTGATGATATTATGGACCGTAGATGTTGAAATCCCAAATTTCTTGTAATTGCACCTTGAGAAACGTTGTTCTAAACTGTTTGACTATTTGCTCATGCATTTGTAGACAAAGGGGTGCACCTCGCCCCATACTTTCTTGTGAAAGACTTAGCATTTTTTGGGAAGCTGTTTTTATACCCAATCATGGCACCCACCTGTTCCCAATTAGCCTGCACATCTGTGGGATGTTCCAAATAAGTGTTTGATGAGCATGCCTCAACTTTATCAGTATTTATTGCCACCTTTCCCAACTTCTTGGTCACGTGTTGCTGGCATCAAATTCTAAAGTTAATGATTATTTGCAAAAAAAAAATGTTTATCAGTTTGAACATCAAATATGTTGTCTTTGTAGCATATTCAACTGAATATGGGTTGAAAATTATTTGCAAATCATTGTATTCCGTTTATATTTACATCTAGCACAATTTCCCAACTCATATGGAAACGGGGTTTGTAGAATAACAGCATTTTATCGTGGGATCTAATTATGTGCATTCCAGTTAATATTAACACAGCATAAAGTAGATTATTGCAAATAACGAATAGGCATGGATGACAGTTAATGACAATAACACTTGCGTTTATTATTTTTAGTTTGATAATACAACTATTAATTTATTTATTTGTTTATGATGAATATTTGTTGTTTATGTTTAATTTGTTTGTACTGTAATTATAATGTTATTGTTTTTCCGACAGTAATAAATAACACATCAAAATCTCTAAGGTATGTCTGTGATTTTATAGATTTTTTTGTTGTAAAATAATCAACATACAGTAAGTGTGAAACGGTGATTATTAGTCAAAATCAATAATCGTTGCATCTCTACAGCGTGATATAACATGTCTTATGATTATAACTAACTATTCCCACGTTTAGATCGTTGTAACGACCAGGACACTCTGATCGCTTACCGTATTGGCGACACATGGACCAAGACTGATGCCAGAGGCAACCTGCTCCAGTGTCTCTGCACAGGGAATGGCAGAGGGGAGTGGAAGTGTGAGAGACATGCCTCACTTCACACTACTGGCCTGGGTGAGAACTGATGATATCCTTGTGTGTTTAGCAACCCCTCTGCAGAGAGAATAATGTATGCCAGAGACAGATGCGTTGAAGGGGGGAGAAGTCTGAAGAGCCAAGTGTTGATGTGAGAAAGATGTGTCTTGTAGCTCGTGATCATGACCTCATGAGGAAGACAGACATGGAACAGAGGTTGAAAAAAAAAAAGGACAGGAGAGCGTTAGCAGGAAAAAATGTGCTTGAAGGGACTTCTGGCTATGAGACGCTGTACTCATAATGACTCGGAGACAGTTCATAAAAAAGAAAGTGGTTATTCTTCTGGAAATTATTCATAACTTGCATCTGGCTTACAAGCATTTTTTTTGTTACTTTTGTCACAGTAACCACAACACTCTACCCTGTCTTATATAAACAAATGAATCAATTTGGTCATTTAAACATGTGTTTTTAACACTGATTTCAGGCACAGGTTCCCGTGTGATCACTAACATACAGCCAGCCATCTACCAGCCTTCCTCCGTGCCTGAGCTTCCCCAAGAAGGACCCTGTCGGACAGATTCCGGATCGTCATACTTTGTTGGCCAGCGCTGGCTTAAGAGCCAGGGAACCAAACAGATGATTTGTACCTGTCTGGGCAATGGGGTCAGCTGTGAGCAATGGGGTAAGATGATGTTCTGTTTTTTAAATCATCATGTTAACTTAAGATACAACCAACAATCAATTCTGAAAGAGAACCTTGCATGAACACACGTCATATGGTTGTGTTTTCCTTCAGATGGACCAGCTCCAGTGTACGGAGGCAACTCTGGAGGTCAGCCTTGTGTGTTCCCCTTTGTCTACAAGGGGAAGACTTATCACTCTTGTATCTCGGATGGGCGTAGTGATGGACAGCTGTGGTGTTCCACCTCATCTGACTTTGAGACTGACCAGAAATATTCCTTCTGCACAGAAAAGAATGGTGAGCCAAAATGAAAAAAATGCATGAACAGAGAGAAACCTGTAATAGTGTCAAATAATTTATGGGCAACTGGATGCTAACATAGCTTTTTCCCTTTTATAGTAATTGTGTCAACAAGGGGCGGTAATTCAAATGGTGCTGTTTGCCAATTCCCCTATCTGTATAATGGCCGAAACTACACCGACTGCACTGCAGATGGACGCAGAGATGGCATGAAATGGTGCGGCACTACAACCGATTTTGATGCAGAACACCGTTTTGGATTCTGCCCTATGGCTGGTAAGTGGGAGTGCAAGCTGCAACAAAGATAATCCAGATGTTCAAGCTTCAATTCGTTCATAGTTGTGGCATGAAAAAGAATGAAAAACATATTTAAATGAGTCAAAGAGACAATGAACACCCATTAAATTTCCAAGCGTTTGCAGTGTGTACCAGCCAAATATGTTTGGTAAAGCTAAACCAGTGGTTCTCAAATTTGTTTCATTAAGTACCACCTCAGAAAACACTTGGATCTCCAAGTAAGACCATAACGAGCAACTGGAACAGTACCGCAGTAGTCCTAAGTATTCATTAAAAACAAGGCAGAGGTTTAATAAAATGTATTTAATATTTTTGGCCACTGTAACATTACACACAGTTTAAACAGTAACACTGTGTTTGAATATAGGAAAATAAAACACTGTACTTTAATCAAGTGATTTTTGGGGCATACCACTAGATGGTGCCTGCGTACCACCAGCACGTAGCACAGTTTGTGAATCACTGAATTAGACAATGGGGCGTCTGAGATCATACCAATTTAATATACACACTACTCTTCTGTTGTAGAGAGAAACTTGGACCAGTGTAAACTGGTAACATTTTAACCTCATAAAGGCCAGTGTCCACAGGAATAAACACTAGTATTTTGAAAAACAGGTTTTTTTTTTTTATCTGACAAAATAATTAGACCAAAAACAAATGTCTACTACAGAGAATAGTGAAGGGAGAAATGGGGCCCCTCGAACAATTTAGTTGAATAGCCATATCATAGACCTACCAAATGAACGCCAACTGACCAAATGGGGATCTTCTCAGCAGCTGAGTTTGATGGCCTGAACTATTGTAATTAGCACCACCAGACTTAATTAAAACATTTCTCCTCCCTGTCTGACAAATGTGATGGGTTACTCAATTAGCATGTAAGCTCTTATCTGGTTGGAGTTAAAAGGGGCCTGAAACAAAATCTCATTTAGAGTTCTGACACCTTTATCTATAGCTTAGGTAAATTGAAATCAGAGGTCGGTTTTTTGTTGAATCGGTGCCAATTAGATCTCCATGGGTAACAAAAGGTGCTGAGGGCAGTGAAACACTGGGGGGTTATTGACGCCAAGGTCTGTGAAGGACTAATGCAGGGATATTTCACTAAATTGTATTGTGGGCCACATTTCCAGAAAGCTAAAGACCAGAGGGACTTTGCCCTTCTCTATTAATCTTATTTGGTATATTCCTGAGAACCAGTGTCTTTTACAATACACATTTGATTTTGGTCTATTTATTTTGGCAGAAGTTACAGGAGCACTCTGTTGTTTGTTGTTTTTAAGGATCTTCCGCAAAAATGTGCGAGTCTCTCACAAGTGTTTTGTACAGAACTTGCGAGCTACCAGTTGAATAGCCCAAATGATGAAAATGAGAGGACCTAAAATGGAACCTTGAGGAACACCACTAGTATACCTAAAACAGTTGAATACATGACTGAAGTAAACAAGCTACTGCAACCCCTTAATTACATAAATTAAATTACAAAGAAAATGTGTAACTGCCAAAAAGGAGCGGACCTAATGGGGTGCCTTAACGAATGCCTCAGTTATGTAAATCACAAGTTTAGACCGCAGTGTTTTATGTTTGCTAGCAAGGTTAAAATGTCAATGCAAGGATGTGCCAATGTGTTTAAAGTGGTCCAAGTTTGTCTATACAACAGGAGCACTCTCATGTTTTTAGGAAGGTTTGTTTCCCAAGTTATGAACTGACCTTGGGGGCCGGTATGGTGTCATTCCTGGCCCGTATTTGGTCCTCGGGCCGCTAGTTGAATAGCCCTGGACTAATTAATTTGTTATGATGAAGCAATGCCAACAGGATGTAGGAAAGGGTTAGAAACAAGGTCAGAAAATCTCAAATGTGCGTTATTAATTGTCGAACATAACATTTAAAAAAAAAGCTTATTTAAATCTTTAGTGATCACAAGAATCATGTGGCACTATGTTGAAACTGATATCTGCGCATGCATGTGAATGTAGAACAAATTCCTTCATTGTCGGCGCCGAGGATGCATAGAACAGCTGTTTTCGTGTTTTTGTGTTTCACTCATGGAGGCATGCCCTAAGTCCCCAACAAAACTTTCTAGGACTATCCTACATCAAAAGCTTCTTTGACTTCAAAGAAGGCAGATGGGAGATTAAAAAGTCCTGTAGCAGACTTTAAAATGTGCACGGTAGACACTGCAACCATCTGTCCATTGAGGTAATTAGAATTGGACAATCTGTTTAATTTCACTATAGCTTAATTCTCTGTTGTTTTGTTGTTGTGATGCAACAGAAACCACGTCCTTGTGTCAAATGGATAATATAGTCATTTATTTTTGCTTTGTTATGTTCCCATGATTCTCTTTTTTTACATGGGGCTCACCTTTGGCTAACACCCTGTTGTTAAGACAACAGGCTGCCAAGACTTAAAGAGGGGGGGAAAAACAGCACCCATACCTTTGTCAGAGTTGGTTGATTACCAGGAAGTCTTTGATTTTCTTTAATGACTTTTGCCTGTCAAAATAAACATCGTGGTTGAGATGTTAATGATGATGCTGAAAGAAGTCTCGACCCATGACCCCCTTCGCTGTTTAAAAGGTAAACATGGTGTCCGCCATGGGTCTTGTTGTCAGTTTGTAGCCACAGTGAAAACAAGACCATGAGCAATGGTTTGGATATCTGAAGCCCTTTTTCAAATCCCGAAAGAATGGTGTCATGTCAGTGGTCTCTTAGAGGAAGCCAGGTGGTCCAGACATAGTTCAGCTCTATCTCAGGACTGCATTCCAGCACGAGCAGATATCCTATCTCTTCTTTTTGATGCTGCATAAATGTTGGTTGTTTAGACTAAACCAAACAGTCCTGGCGTAATAACTTCCATCGCGTGATTTTTAGATACCATACCAGCATCCAGTACTCAATTAATGCCACACAACAAATAACTTGTATTTGTTCCCACTCTTCACAAAGGTTACCTCGGCAATGTGATTACATTTTTTCTTAAAAAGCATTAAAAGTCATTAAATGGATTTTGCCAAAATGAATGGTATTACAAAGCATTAAAATGTTCAGAGGCATTAAACAAAATAAAACAAATCATACAACTGCAATTAGCAACAAAACAAAACAAACCCCCTGACCCACTTTTTCTAATTAGGGAAACGGCACTTCAAGATTTTCAATATCTATTGAAGTGCAATTTTTGCTAACAAGTATTAAGAGTACATTTTATTTAGGATACATAAGTTTTAACTTTCCAATTGGTTAATGAAAAATATGTTTATTGCGTTAGAAAGTGTTACTTGAATTGTTTTTATTATACAATTATGATTACATTAATTCGGCCACAGTTAATGTAAACATTTCAACTATTCAGCATTATTGTTGTCAAATGCGAACAATTGTGTCTATACAGACAATGTTATACTTTTGACTATATATAATAACTATCTGCAGAGTCATGGGCATTAAATTTGTCTAAGGTTGCATTAAAAAGCATTACAATAAATTCGCGGATGCCTGCACAAACCCTGTAATAGCCCTGTAACATTACCAGTAACTACTGTAACCCATGGCAAAATATATCATAGTAATAAATTGAATTTTGTCAAGCATGTCTGCTCCATGGCCATTACATTAGAGCATTGCAGAAAGACTCCCCATTGTTTTGGGGCTTGTGCATATGCATGGAGCTGCACAGGCCCTATGATGATTGTCCATACATGAATATTATACAGAGTTTGAAATTTTGTTTTGTTTTGTTCAATTTCCTACTAAATCCTCATCACTATTGCACAAATGCTGTGATCTTAACAATCTCTTTATTGGAGAACACATGTTGAACACAGACAAACGGGAACACAGGACATCTGTTTCAGGCTAGTGTGCTTCAGAATTGTTTGTCATTAGGACGCAGATGTTCATTGTTTAAATGCATGACGTCTTGGACGATTAGCACTCATGTAGTCATCTGAAGTTAGGAGTGAGTGTTTACACACGTTTTCCCGTACAGAAATCAATATTTTTATGACAAAAAAAGCCTTGGCAAAGTAAATCACAATTCTGATGCTATGCCCTCCAGACCATGAAGAAGTGTGCACGACCAGTGAAGGGGTGATGTATCGTGTGGGAGACCAGTGGGACAAACGCCATGATGTTTTGGGTCACATGATGCGGTGTACCTGTGTGGGCAATGGTCGAGGAGAATGGAGCTGTGTTGCCTACTCCCAGCTTAAAGGTATTTGATGTGTTTGTCTGTGTGCGTGCATGTGTGGTGTGTCTCCTTGTATTTGTGATGTGTGTGTTTAATACAGGGGAGCAATACTGATATACAGTGCATCAACAAAAAACGTTTTTCCACATTTTGAAATGTTACGGCCTTATTCCAAAATGTACTATTGTCATTTTGTCCTCAAAATTCTACAGGCAATACCTCATAATAGGTTTGTACGGTATACCGGTATTAGTATAGTACTGTGATACTAATGAATCGTTTTCGGTACTATACCGTCTCTGAAACGTACCGGTCCCGCACCCCTCTGCGCCCGCGTCGAAGTCATGTCGTGACATTGCTGGTTTACGAGCAGAGGAGCATGTTCGGTAGCGCACAATCACTGAGTACTTGCAAGCAGACAGAGTGTGTAGACAGAAAAGGGAGAATGGACGCATTTTGGCTTAAAAACTAACAATAAAGGTGAAGTTATAACACTGAAACACCCTCAGGAAGCAGTGCTTTAAGACATGGCTCGCTAGCTAGCGGCTAACGTCCATCCACCGTCGGCAGTGTTTTAGCGACTTTTAAATCACTAATCCTGATCTCCATGGCGACAAATAAATTACGTTTCTTACAAGTATCATCCCTGCAGGACCAGGAATAGCTAAACATGCTTCACTACACACCGTAGCTCACCGGCATCAAAATGTAAACAAACGCTATGGGTGGATCTACACCTAACATCCACTGTAATAATATCAAGTACAGTACTACTATGATTATGTCGATATTTTTTGGCATCACAACATTTTCTTTCGTTTTTTTATAATGTATATTATGTTTATAAACTCAGGAAATATGTCCCTGGACACATGAGGACTTTGAATATGACCAATGCATGATCCTGTAACTACTTGGTATCAAATTGATACCCAAATTTGTGGTATCATCCAAAACTAATGTAAAGTATCAAACAACAGAAGAATAAGTGATTATTACATTTTAACAGAAGTGTAGATAGAACATGTTAAAAGAGAAAGTAAGCAAATATTAACAGTAAATAAACAAGTAGATTAATAATTCATTTTCTACCACTTGTTCTTAATAATGTTGACAAAATAATAGAATGATAAATGACACGATATGTTACTGCATATGTCAGCAGACTATCTAGGAGCCTTTGTTTGTTTACTTACTACTAAAAGACAAGTTGTCTCGTATGTTCACTATTTTATTTAAGGACTTAACTGCAAAAAGAACCATATGTTTAATGTACCCTAAGATTTTTTGTTAAAATAAAGCCAATAATGAATTTTTTTTGTGGTCCCCTTTATTTAGAAAAGTACCAAAAAGTATCGAAATAATTTTAGTACCGATACCGGTACCAAAATATTGGTATCGTTACAACACTACCTCATAATGACATATGGAACATTTTATGTTGTAATTTTGCAAAGGTATTGAAAATAAAAAAACAAAAAAATCCCAGAGGAATCTTGTAGCTCTGACAGAGTGACCATCGGGTTTTTGGTCACCTACTTGACTAGACTTAGATGGATGCAGCAATGTACAGATACATCCATCAACGACACCTACTCAGTGGCCTAGTGGTTAGAGTGTCCGTCCTGAGATCGGTAGGTTGTGAGTTCAAACCCCGGCCGAGTCATACCAAAGACTATAAAAATGGGACCCATTACCTCCCTGCTTGGCACTCAGCATCAAGGGTTGGAATTAAATCACCAAAAATGATTCCCGGGTGCGGACACCGCTGCTGCCCATTGCTCCCCTCACCTCCCAGGGGGTGATCAAGGGTGATGGGTCATATGCAGAAAATAATTTCGCCACACTGAGTGTGTGTGTGACAATCATTGGTACTTTAACTTTTTAACTTTTATTCTATTTTGGAATAAGGCTGTAACATAACAAAATGTGGAAAAAGTGAAGCACTGTGAATACTTTCCAGATGCCCTGTGTATCAGTATTGCTCCCCTGTGTTAAACACACACATCACAAATTCACAGAGTGACAGGTTGAAAGTTAATAGGCCATATATAATGACCTCACTGTGCTTTACATGTTTTCAGTTGCACCTGCACCACACACACACTCATGAAAACACACTGGTAGTGTTCAGCAGAGCAGATGTTCACAAGCCGTGAAAGAGCCTCATTTGGCCTTCGCTCATCATGTCATTGTTTTGTGTCTTTCAGACCAGTGTATTGTCGATAGTCTGACTTACGAGGTGAACCAGACCTTCACTAAACAACACGAGGAAGGCTATTCGATGAACTGCACCTGCTTTGGACAGGGGCGCGGCCGCTGGAAGTGTGACGCTATTGGTAGGATGAAATTGTTCAATAAATATATCACGAACAAGACAAAGTATGTCAGTAGGGCTGCACGATTTTGGGAAAAAACTTAATTGCGATTTTTCTCTTCAAAATTGTGATTGCGATTCGGTTTGTGAAGTTTATATTTATATATACATAAAATTGCTAAAATAACGAGTGAGGAAAGACATGTTACTTTTAGACTGTCAATCAACATATTATTTTCTCAAGGTGCCACACATTAAAACAATCTGCAATCATTTATTTGTTTTAATATTTGGCTTTACGCTGACAGAACTCAGAGATTTTGTCTACATCATGCTCTTAAACTGAAGAATTTACCGATTAAAAGTATACAGTGAGGTTATTTTCCAAATTTTACTGCACAATTTCCCACAATTAATTGCCCTATGAACAATATTATTTTAAGCAATATTTTGTGACCAAATTGAGCTCTAATGTAATCATAATGTATAATAATAACATGTAACCCTAACCCTAACCCATTTAAGAAGATATAAAGTATTATTTCTCATTACTGTGGAATTGTTTTTACCATTGTACTGTAATTGGAAGGAAAATAACTTTTAGTTATCCGAAATAAACAAACAAACAGAAAAATGAAATGAACTCTCATTTCTTTAAGCAAAAATGTAACTTAAATAAATATTGAACATCTTAAAGTGCATTATTTTCCCTGTTGGGTTTTGTCTTTTTTTTTTTTATTGTTGCCATCACGGCATTTTCGCTTGTTTGTTCGTGTTGATGGGCTCATATTGATCATCCGATTTGAAGCTGACATATTTCCACAACGGGACTTTGTGATCATATTATTTTGTTTGTTTGTTACTTTGCCGAAATTCTCACTAGCGAGTTGCGAGTATGGAGGAATTCTGTGTGTGTGAGCCAGCGGTCCCGCTCTACGCCCACCCAGACAAAAATTGTGAATGACAGTTAATTCTACTGTTAAAAACAAATGCTCAGGTGCTGTTTAGCCCTGTTTGACGCGAGAGACGAAAAAAACAAAAATACACAGACATAGCAATTTATCGATGCTGGCAAAGTATTTCTACTTGATTTTCATTTATCGTTCGATTGATTGACTTATTGACTATCGGTCCAGGCCTGGGTGCCATCAAAACTTATTCTAAGGTGCAAGTGGTGTTATTAGCATACTGGCTGCCTCCACAACCAGCGCACACAAACTAACTGTTTCCTGTAAACACTCGTGATTGGCAAGGAGACAAAGGACAAAAGGCTCAACAATTCTGATTGGCGAAAATGTCTGTCACTCAAATGCGGTGACAGCGGAAAAAACAAAATGTATAAGTATTAGGTATTGCACTAATTAAAACCTCAATGTTGATTCTATTTTGATTAATCGTGCAGCCGTAACATTTTTTTTTTTAAATTAAAGGGGACCAATGACGAATTTCCTCTTTTCTGACTTATAATGTTACAAAGTTGGATACTTGTGTTAAACATTGCCTAAGCGTCAAAATATTAGGGTGTGACCTTGAATGCAGTTTTGGATGCCTCTAAACGCTGTGTTTTGGAGTCTTTGTTTGACAGTGGGCAATTTAAGTCATCACACAGTCACAAACATACTTTTTTGTCAACAAGGGCCAGTAAAAAGTTGGATTAGCTGCTAAATTTTGACCAAAGATATTGCAACATTACTACTATTACACAAGAGAAGGTAGGATAAAGTATTATTTTAATTTAATCGTGGCATGCGCACAATAACACCGACGTGTGACATACAGTCAGATAAATGCAGGTAAATGCAGCTTTTTTTGATGCGCCTTGAGAGTGTGCAGGTGTACCTAATGATGTGGCCGCTGATTCTATATGACGTATATGAAGTTTATTTTATCGACTGTGTCTGAAGTGGTGATGTTCGTCTTCAAGATACATATGCAGTGTACATTTTCTAATGACAAATTCTGATTCTGTGAAGTGTGGAGGGATTACTTTATTCTTCTAAAAAGAGGGTCTCAAACTCGTATGTTCTAAATACCGTAATTACATGTGCATCTTCTCCTCCCAGTTTTGTGGGCATTCTTTGACTTGTCCAGTGTTTTCAAATAGAGAAAAGGAAAGACCCTTTTTGACTACAACATGGGACTACAATGACGGACTCACGCAAAGCTATCGTGGTAAAACTTTACCATTTATGGAGATATCCGGTGATGTCACCAATTGGAAAACATCCCAAATGGAACAAATTCCAAACGTCTCATTTCCCGGAAGTATGAAGGAAGGCAAGGTTGTTTTATCAATTTCTCTGCCATCTCTCCGTGATACGATTTCACATTTTCGAGATTTACACAGATCTCAAATACGCAAAAACAGGTACCAGCAGGTAAGAAAAGTTGGCATAATAGGTCTCCTTTAGTACCGTAGATCAGCTTTGCGTGTGCTTTCAAGTTTGCACATGTTTTAATACACGCAAATCGGTAGCAGGTCAGGCCTTTAATGTCCAAATATGTACGTCCACCTCATTGTGACATCACAACGTAGCCAGACTGCAAAACCCTTCTAACAGAGGCATTCCAAACTGCGTAGAAAGCTCACGCCAAAATGCATTAAACTTATGATTTGACGATTTAGCTTTCCAACATTGTAACAACATTTATGAGTAGGAAAATACAAAATTCATTATAGGTCCCCTTTAAAGGCCTACTGAAATGCGATTTTATAGCAGGTCTATTCTATGTGTCATACTTGATCATTTTGCGATATTGCCATATTTTTGCTGAAAGGATTTAGTAGAGAACATCAACGATAAAGTTTGCAACTTTTGGTCGCTGATAAAAAAGCCTTGCCTGTACCGGAAGTAGCAGACGAGTAGCGTGACGTCACAGGTTGTGGAGCTCCTCACATCTGCACATTATCATGGCCACCAGCAGCAAGAGCGATTCGGACCGAGAAAGCAACGATTTCCCCATTAATTTGAGCGAGGATGAAAGTTTCGTGGATGAGGAAAGTGAGAGTGAAGGACTAGAGGGCAGTGGTAGCGATTCAGATAGGGAAGATGCTGTGAGAGGCGGGTGGGACCTGATATTCAGCTGGGAATGACTAAAACAGTAAATAAACACAAGACATATATATATACTCTATTAGCCACAACACAACCAGGCTTATATTTAATATGCCACAAATGAATCCCGCATAACAAACACCTCCCCCCCCCCGTCCATACAACCCGCCAATACAACTCAAACACCTGCACAACACACTCAATCCCACAGCCCAAAGTACCGTTCACCTCCCCAAAGTTCATACAGCACATATATTTCCCCAAAGTTACGTACGTGACATGCACATAGCGGCACGCACGTACGGGCAAGCGTCAAATGTTTGGAAGCTGCAGCTGCATGCGTACTCACGGTACCGCGTCTGCTATCCAACTCAAAGTCCTCCTGGTAAGAGTCTCTGTTGTCCCAGTTCTCCACAGGCCAATGGTAAAGCTTGACTGTCATCTTCCGGGAATGTAAACAATGAAACACCAGCTGTGTTTGTGTTGCTGCAGTCGGCTGCAATACACCGCTTCCCACCCACAGCTTTCTTCTTTGCTGTCTCCAATGTTCATTGAACAAATTGCAAAAGATTCACCAACACAGATGTCCAGAATACTGTGGAATTTTGCGATGAAAACAGACGACTTAATAGCTGGCCACCATGCTGTCCCAAAATGTCCTCCACAATCCGTGACGTCACGCGTTGACGTCATCATACCGAGACGTTTTCAGCAGGATATTTCGCGCAAAATTTAAAATTGCACTTTAGTAAGCTAACCCGGCCGTATTGGCATGTGTTGCAACGTTAAGATTTCATCATTGATATATAAACTATCAGACTGCGTGGTCGGTAGTAGTGGGTTTCAGTAGGCCTTTAACTACAATAACGGTGCACAACAACAAACACGCGTTGGGCAACACAAAAAAGAAACTTCCTGTAAGCAAGCTGAAGTGCCTTTACGGATTAACCGTTTGCAGACATACTCAGAAAGCAAAATACAGGTGTGACTGTGGAGCAAAATTTACACCAACACACAACCAATACATTTAGACCACGAGGAAGTCTTGCTAAATCTAGAGTATAATAATCATTTTAATGAGAATAACTAACTATACACTACTATATTATAACGTTTGCAAGTCAATGTTCCAACCCTGTTTTGATGACTCTGCTTTCAGACCAGTGTCAGGAGCCAGAAACACGAGCCTTCTACAAGATTGGAGAGTCTTGGGATAAAGTCATCAGTGGAATCATGTACAAGTGCTATTGCTATGGTAACGGCATTGGAGAACTCAGCTGTGAGCCCCAGCAGTCCTATCCTGGTAAGACACAAGTGTTGTTATTCATCTGATAACAACTGAACTTCTGAAACAGCATATCAACAACGCTCGGTTATTGTCGGTATTGATTGACAATATCAGAATATTGTACATTTTACAACATACTAAATATTGTGGTTGTAGGTTGCAGTGGTATATAACTTTACTGGATTATACTAAACTCAATTGCTACTTCTAATAATAAACACATTGTTAAATCAATGCTTCTGAATGTGTCAGACAAAACCGAGCATTATTATTTTTGTAAAGGCTGAGATATGCTTAACTGAATACTAACATTGGGAGAAAAAAAAAAGTTTGCTTCATAAATCACCTCTAAAATGAGGCCCCTGACTTTGATGTGTGCCAGAATGACGTGGGTGGGGTGTGATTTCCTCCCCTGCAAATACACCCCCCCATTTAGAGCCTTTGTTCCCCACAGCCACAGCTGTACAAAAGGAGATATGTGTGTGCATGCACTCGCTTCCACACACAGCAGTCAAATCTTTCAAGCTTCTCAAAGGAAAGCTTTCACTTTTATCGATTTTCTGGATTACTTTACGTTTAACTCAACTTATTAAGAGTTTTAAAGCCAGTTCTGCAGTGTTTCAGTTTGCTTTTTTGCACGACAAAGCAAAAAATTGCATCAATTTGGTTGAAATTCACATTTTAAAATGCTACAACTAACATGTTTGATTAAGACTATTTGATTGGAAACCAAAAGCCTCATGTATTAAGGTTGTTGCACACAAAAAAGTTAAGTCTGCAGGGCTCAAATGCAAAAGTAACTTTCACAGAAAACATTGGCATTTACAGAACAATTATATGCAAAAAAGGCACGCACTCTTTCGACCATGCTTACTCAGTTTTTCAGACACAGTAATCAGCGAAATAAAGCTCATACTTACATAAAGAAACACTATAAAATACATTGCAACTCTCATATTTCATAATGTATAAGCATTCCTCTTAATTCTGGATGTATTGCATATATATTGGTACCGGTACCAAATGTATTTTGATACTTTTCAGTACTTTTCGATACTTTTCTATATAAAGGTGAACCACAAACAACAAAAAAATCTTACGGTACATTAAACATGTTTCTTATTGCAAGTTTGTCCTTAAATAAAATAGTCAACATACAAGACAACTTGTCTTTTAGTAATAAATAAACAAACAAAGGTTCCTAATTTAGTCTGCTGACATATGCAGTAACATATTGTGTCATTTTCCAATCTATTATTTTGTCAAAATGATTAAGGACAAGCGGTAGAAAATGGATTATAATCTACTTGTTCATTTACTGTTAATAACTTTCTCTTTTGACATGTTTTATCTACACTTCTGTTAAAATGTAATAATCACTTATTCTTCTGTTATTTGGATGCTTTACATTAGTTTTGGATAATACCACACATTTGGGTATTAATCCGATACCAAGTCGTTACAGAATCATCCATTGGTCATATTTAAAGTCCTCATGTGTCCTGGGACTAATTTCCTGAGTTTATTAACATAATATAAATTTAAAAAAAACGAAAGAAGATGTTGTGATGCCAAAAAAATATCAATGTAATCATAGTAGTATCGACTACATACGCTCCTATGTAGTCGGAAAAATACCTACCTTACATAGGAGCTGTAGGAAGCTGTGATATACATTTGACCAACAGTTTGCTAGTAGAATGTAGCATTTTCTTGCTTCTTTAAATTAGCAAAATTGTTGACCTTAGCGTTTCATCATGTTTGTATGTGTCCGTGATGGTACATTAAACATTACTAGAGATGTCCGATAATGGCTTTTTTTGCCGATATCTGATATTCCGATATTGTCCAACTCTTAATTACCGATTCCGATATCAACCGATACCGATATATACAGTCGTGGAATTAACACATTATTATGCCTAATTTTGTTGTGATGCCCCGCTGGATGCATTAACAAGGTTTTCCAAAATAAATCAACTCAAGTTATGGAAAAAAATGCCAACATGGCACTGCCATATTTATTATTGAAGTCACAAAGTGCATTATTTTTTTTAAGATGCCTCAAAACAGCAGCTTGGAATTTGGGACATGAGGAGGTTGAGGTGGGAAGGTTTGAGGTGTGGGAGATGGGGGGTGGGGGTAGCGGTGGGTGTATATTGTAGCGTCCCGGAAGAGTTAGTGCTGCAAGGGGTTCTTGGTATTTGTTCTGTTGTGTTTATGTTGTGTTACGGTGTGGATGTTCTCCCGAAATGTGTTTGTCATTCTTGTTTGATGTGGGTTCACAGTGTGGCGCATATTTGTAACAGTGTTAAAGTTGTTTATACGGCAACCCTCAGTGTGACCTGTGTGGCTGTTGACCGAATATGCCTTGCATTCACTTGTGTGTGTGAAAAGCCGTAGATGTGTGACTGGGCTGGCACGCAAAGGAAGTGCCTTTAAGGTTAATTGGCGCTGTGTACTTCTCCCTACGTCCGTCCGTGTACACAGCGCCGTTTTAAAAAGTCATAAATTTTACTTTTTGAAACCGATACCGATAATTTTTGATATTACATTTTAAAGCATTTATCCGCCGATAATATTGGCAGTTTGATATTATCGGACATCCCTAAACATTACTATAATATTTATAAATGTTAGCATTAGCCAAAATCATGCAAACTTAAACATAACTTGTGCTTTAAGTTTGTTGCTGCCTATTCGTGTTTAGCAGGTTGATGAGCAATGCAAAATGTCAGGCACCTTTTAGCTGGAGCTGGCCATAATCGCAACCAGCTGTGAACTGTTGGTGTGTCCTGCAGCATGCTTGGGTTTTAAAAGTGAGAGTGAAGTCCAGGCTCCAAGTAAGGGAGCTTTCAAGGTACAACCATAAAAGGTAGAAATAAAAAACCCAAGGGGAAAGCTTACGAGTGAGCCCTTTATTGTTAAGACTCCTTTTAAAAGGGTTATTTGTTTTAATTGCTCTTTGACTGTTCTGGGAGTTGCTTTTGCAGTGTTTGTCTTTAAAGGCATACCACTTATTTTGCAACCGTACGGTAATATTACCAAGTACAGTAATGTGTTGGTGTACATGTAAACATCCTTTTTTTTTGTGATGTGCGTCGCACGTGCGATTTTATGTTATCCGCCCTCCTCACGTCAGTCGTGTGTGGCTCTGTAATGGTCTGTAATTGGTCTCAGATTGTTTTTGAGGTTTGCGTATCTGCTAAGACTTCTGGTTAACTAAGACACTTTGATTATAGGTCTGCTATTTGGAAAGGCGGTTAGAAACCTCAAGTTTCTTTATAGAAGCTACTAGTTTCTATCAACACAGCTTGTGTCAGGAGTCTGCTCGCCACATGACTTATGTTCACTTCTAAGATGACTTGATACCTTCTTTTCCTTTAATTTCCCAAAGAGGAAATATGTTAGGTTTCCTATGATTTGGACTTACTTTAGTCACTAATTCTACTTAGGGCTGCAGCTATTGATTATTTTAGTAATCGAGTAATCTATCGATTAGTTTGTTTGTTTAATCGAGTAATTAGATGACACACACTTTATCCTAAATACATACTTTAGAGAAAATGATTGAAATAAACAACGTTTTTTTCTAGTTTTAATGACCCTGAAGGGGAACTACACTTTTTTGGAATTTTGCCTATCATTCACAATCCTTATGAGAGACAAGAAGACAACATTTTAGGTTTTTTTTTTTTGCATTCTAATTTGTATTAATCGGCTTGTTCTAAGGATAGCAACGCAGCTAATGGGCACAATCCATTCTGTCTCTAAATCTCTTTAAAAATGCATCCAAAAACGACAAAAAATACTTAATTTACGTTCCCTAAACTGTATAATAACCAAGCTGTAGCAACATTGTTATTGTAAGAGCGAACACTGAGACACTCTTTTTCTAGCATAGTAACACATCGTCTACAGCATGCTACAGCAAGAAGTAAGCTAGCAACTGCGTCAACAGCCGAATGGCTTTTGAGTTTGTAACGAACAACACAATGCAATAGGACACCAATCTGTACTGAATGACAATATTTGTTGTTCAAACTCATAAACTTTATTTATTTTTTTGCAAATAATAATTAACTTTGAATTTCATGGCTGCAACACGTGCCAAAGTTTTTGGGAAAGGGCATGTTCACCACTGTGTTACATGGCCTTTCCTTTTAACAACACTCAGTAAAAGTTTGGGAACTGAGGAGACATATTTTTTAAACTTCTCAGGTGGAATTCTTTCCCATTCTTGCTTGATGTACAGCTTAAGTTGTTCAACAGTCCGGGGGTCTCCGTTGTGGTATTTTAGGCTTCATAATGCGCCACACATTTGGAAGACAGGTCTGGACTACAGGCAGGCCAGTTTAGAACCAGCACTCTTTTACTATGAAGCCACGTTGATGTAACACGTGGCTTGGCATTGTCTTGCTGAAATAAGCAGGGGCGTCCATAGTAACGTTGCTTGGATGGCAACATATGTTGCTCCAAAACTTGTATGTACTTTTCAGCATTAATGGCGCCTTCACAGATGTGTAAGTTACCCATGTCTTGGACACTAATACACCCCCATACCATCACAGATGCTGACTTTTCAACTTTGCGCCTATAAAAATCCGGATGGTTCTTTTCCTCTTTGTTCCGAGGACATGACGTCCACAGTTTCCAAAAACAATTTGAAATGTGAACTCGTCAGACCACAGAACACTTTTCCACTTTGTATCAGTCCATCTTAGATGAGCTCAGGCCCAGCGAAGCCGACGGCGTTTCTGGGTGTTGTTGATAAACGGTTTTCGCCTTGCATAGGAGAGTTTTAACTTGCACTGACAGATGTAGCGACCAACTGTAGTTACTGACAGTGGGTTTCTGAAGTGTTCCTGAGCCCATGTGGTGATATCCTTTACACACTGGTGTTGCTTGTTGATGCAGTACAGCCTGAGGGATCGAAGGTCACGGGCTTAGCTGCTTACGTGCAGTGATTTCTCCAGATTCTCTGAACCCATCCCTCCATCCATCCATCCATTTTCTACCGCTTATTCCCTTTTGGGGTCGCGGGGGGCGCTGGAGCCTATCTCAGCTACAATCGGGCGGAAGGCGGGGTACACCCTGGACAAGTCGCCACCTCAAAGGGTTCTCTGAACCCTTTGATGATATTACGGACCGTAGATGGTGAAATCCCTAAATTCCTTGCAATAGCTGGTTGAGAAAGGTTTTTCTTAAATTGTTCAACAATTTGCTCACGCATTTGTTGACAAAGTGGTGACCCTCGCCCCATCCTTGTTTGTGAATGACTGAGCATTTCATGGAATCTACTTTTATACCCAATCATGGCACCCACCTGTTCCCAATTTGCCTGTTCACCTGTGGGATGTTCCAAATAAGTGTTTGATGAGCATTCCTCAATGTTATCAATATTTATTGCCACCTTTCCCAACTTCTTTGTCACGTGTTGCTGGCATCAAATTCTAAAGTTAATGATTATTTGCAAAAAAAAAAATGTTTATCAGTTTGAACATCAAATATGTTTTCTTTGTAGCATATTCAACTGAATTTGGGTTGAAAATGATTTGCAAATCATTGTATTACATTTATATTTACATCTAACACAATGTCCCAACTCATATGGAAACAGGGTTTGTACTTGCAGCGTGTACATAACAGGTTAAAGGAGGGTTATGAAGTTGTTTTAGAGGGCTTTGAAGGCCAGCCGCATTTTGCAAGCGTTTTTTTTGTTTATCATCTTTTGCATCCTAAAAAAAAAAAAGTGTTCTTGTCTCTCATAAGGATTGTGATAGGCAAAATTTCCCAAAAAGTGCTTTTTTTTCTACTAAATGCACATCATGTATCGTATTTTACGGGCTATAAAGCGCACCGATATTTAAGTTACACCAACTAAATTTTAGAAGAAACAAATATTTTAACGTATATTAGCCGCACCGGACTATAAGCTGCAGATATATACGTAGTAAAATGAGATATTTGCACATTTTTATTTACATGCCTTAATTGTTTGCAAACGGTGCATGTAACACAGCAGTAAAATGGTTGACTAAACAGAACAGAATTCATTGTCTTGGGCCCACTAGCTGTAGAAGCTAGTTTTCCAA
Source organism: Nerophis lumbriciformis (assembly GCF_033978685.3). Taxonomy (NCBI): domain Eukaryota; kingdom Metazoa; phylum Chordata; class Actinopteri; order Syngnathiformes; family Syngnathidae; genus Nerophis; species Nerophis lumbriciformis. Next base: position 20,378,706 of record NC_084578.2, on the reverse strand, counting down.
TCAGCTAAACAGACAAAATAACTCCACAGGGACGTTTTAGTTAATTTACGAAACTAAAACAATACAAAAATAATACCATTGTAGGTTAATAATACTAACACAGACACTTATAAATGTGTTTGCATATTCGCTAATGCACGACATTAGCTTGATTACATTGCGATATTAAGTACAAATATGTATGAAAACACTCCTACAGACATCACACATGGGACGGTTTAGTAAGTATGAATTGTTTTAGGTATGTTGTAAAATTTATTAACGTTGCTTGCAGTGATGAATAAAGAATCCTTTCGAGCAGAAACGCTATGTACATTTATATATCCGGTTGAAGGCATGAAACAAGAAGTACAATTACAACCTACAGCACCTGCAGTGAGCCAACTCGTCCAAAAGATGGCGCTATCGCGCAAACAATAACACACCTTTTCAGTGTCTTTGTCGGTGAAATACAACAACTATTTGTTGAATACAAAACATCATGGTCGTGAGCAAAGAAAACTCCATAAATTAGCCGCACCGTTTTATAAGCCGCAGAGTGCAAAGCGTTGGGGAAAAAAATAGCAGCTTATAGTAAAGAAAATACAGTACATTGAAATTGCGTTTTCAACATGTGTGCATTAATGAAAATGAATACATACAAATATCTGCTGTTGGCCACCACATAGATCACGGCTCTGACACATCACCGCTCTCATGAGCGCTCTATTGCAGCACCTGCGCGGAAACTATGTCCGCATTTTTAAAGTTCCAGGCACTCCATGTGGTCCGAATTTGATACATTTTTATTATTCACTCTTATTAAATGATTATTTGAAACAACCGAATATATACAAAAAGCTTTTTTTTAATGGATTTAATCGATTAATCGTTGCAACCCCACTTTTACTACCCTCAATCACTGATGCGCACTGATACCGTCATTAGTGATGAAATGATATCTAAAGCTAAATTTGTTGGAACTCCTATAGCAGTGATTCTCAAACCGTGGTGGTGGTCTATCAAGTGACATACCAAATAATGGCTTAATGAAATTTTCAAACACAGTGTTACTGTTCAAACTGTGTGCAATATCACAGTGGCCAGAAATATTAAATATACTTGTCAAATAAAACCTCTGCCTTGTTTTTAATGAATATTTTGACCTACAATTCTACTGTATTTTAATGTTGGCTGTTATGGTGGTACTTAAGGAGCCTAGTGTTTTCTAAGTTGGTACTTGGTGAAAAAGGTTTGAAAACTGGATAACTAATAAAACAACAGTAAATAAAAGTATTTGAGGCAATCAAAACATAAGTTCTGCTTGATGGCAGCCAACAATCTTGGTTAATCTTTACAGAAATGTGTGTCAGTCCCCTAAATAGGCATACCGAATTCTGTGCTGATTCAGCTGAACACCCTAAAAACACTTTGCAGAGAGCATTGAACTGTGTGAGAAATTTCAGGTCAATCCTGCCATGTCAAAAATAATGGCAAAAGCAACAATGAAGAGGTTTATTCTGCAAAATGTTTACCCTTTTTACATACCTTACCTTTCTTTTTTGTCAGTCTCATATTGTTTTCGTATTTTAACTTTGATAAAAATAAAAATAAAAGTTATCTCCATCTCCATAATGCTGTAAACAGCGCTGCTTCCTTTCAGCAACGCATCCCGTAAAAGTAAAAGCACACCAATAAGAAACACAGTGGTCCAAGTTCAGGAGCACTCTTGTGTATTTAGGAATTTGCTGCAAAAATGTTTGACTCCCGAGATTTGGTCACCCGGGCCGCCAGGTGAATAGCCTTGTGGTAGTGCATGGGTCCCATGTTATAAAACATGATCAAGAAAATTATCAATTATCAACAATATCAGCAACAGATCATATAATTATGTTCCCCACGCTACATTACAAACAAGTGAAAAACATCCCAAACAAATAGAGGACAAGTTTTCTTGTATCTGGCTGCTAAAGTCCAGGCTGGAATTTAACAGTGACATGCTATTTTTTTAACTTTTTTTCCTGGAAGAAAATGTTACTGCAAACCTTTTGCAAGGTATCTGTGTGTTCTTGTGTTGACAGGCACTGCTACTTTATCAGAAAATATTGACAACATATGATCCTGCCTGGGAAATGCACGTTGCTTTGTCAAATTTTGAACATTAGTTTCTGTTAGGGATGTTCGAAAAAGGGATTTATTCTGCCAATTCCGATCATCCATGAGTGAGGTCTGCAGATACCAATACCGATCACATGTATTAACTGTAAATTTTTCAATGTATTCATGGTGAGTGCTATTGATAGGTCAACAATATCAACACTATATCTAAATTAGTTCCTTATTCTCTTTTATTACATATAATGGTTTAAACAAAACAAAATCAATAGCACACAATAACTAAACAAAAACTACTATTTAAATAATGTTTGCCCTTGAAGTCCCCCTGTGTCAAAGGAATTATTTCCTGAATTTGTAAACATTCACAAAAACAACAAAAACATTACTCTAAGAAAATAAAAATATTGATCTAATCTCTCTAGATCAGGGGCCACCAACGCGGTGCCCGCGGCCACCAGGTAGCCCGTAAGGACCAGATGAGTCACCCGCTGGCCTGTTCTAAAAATAGCTCAAATAGCAGCACTTACCAGTGAGCTACCTCTAATTTTTAAATTGTATTTATTTACTAGCAAGCTGGTCTCGCTTTGCTCAACATTTTTAATTCTAAAAGAGACAAAACTCAAATAGAATTTGAAAATCCAAGAAAATATTTTAAAGACTTGGTGTTCACTAACTGACAAAGAAACAGATAACAGATTTGGTGTCCAGTTCAATGTGTGACATGATTTATTTAAAAAATTGAGAGTTGACTTTTGTATTTTACATGAGTTATTATTTGTACAAACATGGTGCAAAGTAATTCATGATTTGTTAAAAAATGTTAGTGGCTAGCTAGTTAAAATGGGATATTGTGATTTCACAAGACTGTCTTAGAAGTGATCATTTGAAAATGTTCAATTTGAAAAATGTGCCCTTAGAGAAAATATAAAAATAAAGTGTTGCATATTGATATTTATCTGTTTCTATATATATTTATTGTGAGAAATCTTTAAGATGATGTTTTCACAAAGATAAATATCATTAATTATTAATAATAACATAGAGTTAAAGGTAAATTGAGCAAATTGGCTATTTCTGGCAATTTATTTAAGTGTGTATCAAACTGGTAGCCCCTGCGATGAGGTGGCGACTTGTCCAGGGTGTACCCCGCCTTCCGCCCGATTGTAGCTGAGATAGGCTCCAGCGCCCCCCGCGACCCCAAAGGGAATAAGCGGTAGAAAATGGATGGATGGATATATATATTTATTGTGAGAAATCTTTAAGATGATGTTTCCACAAAGATAAATATCATTAATTATTAATAATAAAATAGAGTTAAAGGTAAATTGAGCAAATTGGCTATTTCTGGCAATTTATTTAAGTGTGTATCAAACTGGTAGCCCCTGCGATGAGGTGGCGACTTGTGCAGGTTGTACCCCACCTTCCGCCCGATTGTACCTGATATAGGCCCCAGCGTCCCCCGCGACCCCAAAGGGAATAAGCGGTAGAAAATGGATGGATGAAAACTGGTAGCCCTTCGCATTAATCAGTACCCAAGAAGTAGCTCTTGGTTTCAAAAAGGTTGGTGACCCCTGCTCTAGATTGATCATATACTGATACTTCCCTTGGTGTCGACACCACCGATTTATGGATCGATCTGCCCTCCTCTTACAAGTAGCGCACTGACTGCGTGATACACCGTGTTGTTATAATATCCTTTATGGAGAACAAGGGTGTCAAACTCATTTTAGGTCAGGAGCCGCGTGGAGGATAATCTATTCCCACGCGGGCCGGACTAGTAAAATCATGGCATAATAACTTAAAAAGAAAGACAACTTGTTTCCGTTGTTTTACTTTGGCCTAAAATAGAACGACCACATTCTGAACATGTACACATTGCAAATAACCCTCTTGTCAAAACACTTAAAGTTAGCTAAAAATTCTTAGGGAAAAATTGGTGCAGTTTCAAAAACACCATTAAGAACACAATGGACTAAAACTTTGTCTAAGTAACTTTTGTCTCGGTATATTTACAAAGCCAGAAACACATTTTTACAATGGAGTTCAGGGTGCGCATCGTGCCGTCAATTAATTGCAAGCGTTGCAGGAAACTAATTACAAAGATGATGGTCATGTTGGCTAAAGTATGTGCATCTTGCCGTTTTGTTATTTAATTCTTCAGGTGGATAATTTACAACGAAAGAAAGTATTGTGCATCGCTCCAGTATTAGTCTGCCGCCATCTGCTGCCAGCCAAAACACGGGCAGCTGATTGCCGGTGTTGTACCGAAATCTGTTACCCATCGGAATTTGTAACTCCAGGGGGCGATGTTCCCATGGCGTTTGTTTGATGGTTAAACGGCAAACCCAAAGAGGAGGAGAAGAAGAACGCTTGGGTAAATGGCGTAAACTATCCTTAATGCTGAAACGTCACTTGTCAGAATTTCAGCATTAATAAATTACACATAATCTGGAAATCAATGACTTGCTTTCATTATAGTATGAGTCCATTGTTATTATTAATGCTAAAATTCTGACAACTGACGTTTCAGCATTAAGGATAATTTACGCCATTTACGCAAGCGTTCTTCTTCTCCTCCTCTTTGGGCTTGCCGTTTAACCATCAAACAAACGTCATGGGAACATCGCCCCCTGGAGTTACAAATTCCGATGGGTAACAGATTACGGTACAGCACCTGCACCTGCGCTGATTGAAGTCACGGCAGCCAATCCAGAGGACGCTAGAAGTCAGCTCACTCGTCATCTTTAAATAGTGTCAAGTGTGACGTGGGTTACACTTCAATTGCTATTGTGACATCCAGTGAACACATTTAGAACAGCAGTTTCTTTCATTTAAAAAATTGTAGCTCATATTTGTCTTAACAAACTTATCTTGCGGGCCGCTGGTCAGATTTAACCTGTTCACAGACCGTACGTTTGACACCCTGATCTTGACTCATATGAATCTACTTGTTAATTTCCTGTTTTCTGCTGCGACATGGTTCTAGCTATACTTCTTAAACTACTAAGCAATTATTGGTGTTGTTTCAACCTAGCTTAGCGGCTAGCTTAGCTTTTAGCATGCCGGCTCCTGGGCTTGCTCTGGTGTGTAACATGTTTAGTTTTGTCTTAACACTTGATAATGATACTTAAGATATTAAGAAATGCAGTCTAACTTAGGGGGAGTGTCTTGTCAGCCGGGGGACTAAAAATAAATAAGCCAGAGGGGATCGGCGTTTGTGATCGGTATTGTAAGGCATTAATCGGCAATGGCGATTGCTTACTTTTTCAAGAAAATCGTACGATACTAATTGGGGGCTGATCTATCGGCACATCCCTACATTCTGTACAAGGTCTAAAGTCTGTTTTTCATGTCTCCCAGGTGGTCACCGCCCTGTTCAAGTGATCATAACAGAATCTGGAAACCAACCCAACTCCCACCCTATTCAATGGAATGCTCCACCTTCTGCTCACATCACCCAATACATCCTCAAATGGAGAGTGGTAAGTTTGAGCGTTGAAATATAGGACCTCTGTTCTCTTAATTTATATGTATTGCTTTGGCAGAAAAATACCCACACCGGATGGAGGGAGGTGGTGATCCCTGGCCATCTCAACTCCCACACCATCTCTGGGCTGAAGCCAGGCATCACCTATGAGGGGCAGCTGATCAGCGTGTTGCGCTTTGGACGGCAAGAGATCACACGCTTTGACTTCACAACTCATTATGGATCATGTGAGTTGAGAGAGTAGAATTCTTCTGTTCTGTCTGCTTAAATGCCATTATATTGTTTAGCTGATAGTATTAGCTCTGACTTGAAAGTGAGGAAATGGACATGAATACAACTACTGTTTTTATAATCTTTGTCTATTCAAGGCTGAAATGATCCAAATAATTAATATCAACGGACATGTCAAATGATATATCTGCGATAAAACACATATATAACGCAAGGTAAAAATAATTAATTTACATACCTAAATCTTGTCCGACTAGAAGAAAAAAAAGAACACATATACTGTATAACACTTGTTTAAAAATATTCTCTTTTTAGAAATATTATCTGCCAGAAATAGCTGGTTTTAGTAGCAAACTTTATTTATAATCATAAATAGGGATGTATATAGGATTTTATTGATACCGATACGATAATCCTCTTTCATTGGTACTCTTATCGGTACTATATGTAATTGGTGTAAATAAAGATATGAAAAAAAAAATTTTTATTACCATTTTTAATTATTTTTGCTTCCTTAGTTGTGATTATTCCAAACTAGCAGATCCTAGGGCTGGACAATTATGGCAAAAAATAAAATTAAAAAATCAGCCAATCTCGATTAATATCACAGTTTTTTACATTGTTTTTAACCTCCCAGTTTAAAAGCATCTGTATTAAAAACCAAATAAACGAGGTATTGGTTTAAACATTTTATTAACATTTTAAGTAAATTAAAAACTAAACTAAATAAGAAAAAACTAATTAACATAACAATGTACCAATACATTTGAGTTTATTTTAACACTAGTGCTCCAACTATAGCATTAGAAGCTTTCAAGTTACCATGAACTTCCAATGAAGATCGGTGGTCGCATCCACAGCTTCCTTGCATTACAGTAGTAGCACAGTGTTTTTCACACAGCTTTTGGATGACAAGTAGTCATCAGATTTGCAAAAGAATCATCACCTGACACGTAGAAGTCATTTGGTAACTGCTCGGCTCTGTATTTTGGAGTTAGTTTCGTAGTTTGAGGTTGCTGCGTGTCAAGAAGGCAGGCACAGAGATGGACCGAGAAGGATGCTGGGCTGCCGGTTAGAGTGCTGGCCCCTAGCTGGCCAGGCTCCATGGAGGAGGGTATTTGTCAAGCACACAGTCCCCTGTAAATATGATTTCCCATTATCCTCTCAAAGACAGCATCTCAGTCACATTACGCCATATTCCGCGCCTTTCTGCATTTAGACTGTTTTTAGCAACCTTGATTCCATGCGCGGTTCCAATGACGCGTAAATCTATGATTCTGTTTACTTTCACGTCCCTAGTCACCGGAAATGGGGTGGTAAAGGGTCGACTCCGATTGTTATTTCCTCTTTGTCTTTTTTTTTTCAGTGGATCCTTAATGAATGTGACAGCGTTCGTGTCACATAATTACGACGGTCAGATGGATTTAAAAAAATACCGATAGCAGTATCATTAGTCCAGTATTTAATTGGACCGACCCAATTAGGAACCAGTACCAAAAAAACACCGGTACTCGTATACATACCTAATCATAAAACAATAGTTGAAGGGTTATTAATTTTAAACCAACTTTTCTAACTTGTGGCACCTGTTTTTGTGTATTTGGGATTGCCTTACCTCCTGAAAATTTGAATCCAGATCATGAACACCATCAGCTCTTTCCAAACGAGCCATTTGGAATTTTAAAAGATTGTGACATATTTTGCCTTTACGTCAGCGGATGTGCCATTTGTATTCAGTTATAGTCCAAAGTTGTCATCAGTAAGTGCCTGATCTGCTAAAAGTTGTGTGTAATAAAACGCGCTAAACTTGATTGGGCACGCAAAGCTGATCTACTAAGCTTGTGCGTCTCTTAAGTAAGCAAAATAAGGAGCACAATCCATTTAGCGTGTCTGTCTTCATGAACATGCAGAATATATACTGATCATCAGAATGCCCACAATACTGGGACAACAAAACGCAAATCAAATTATTTGACGCACGCAGTTTAATTTATCAAAACTTAAGTACATCTAGAAAGGACGTGCAAACTGGCAGTCTCGCAGAAATAGTGATGAGAAAAGAGTTGATCGTGCAACAGCTCGGTCCTACATAGGCTTGTCAACATATATGCTCTGCCAAAAATAAAAATATTTGACGTATTGTTTTTTCAGCAACATCATTTTATAATTTTATAGCTACTGGATGACTTAAGAGGCTGGTTAAAACTGTCATGTCTGTATTATCATGTTTTGTTTTAAGTCATGTTTTGTTTAGTTTCTGTCTTTTCACTCCCTTGTCTGGTCACCATAGCAACCATTAGTTTTCACCTGTCACGTCACGCACCTGTTTCACGTTTTGAGTCACGCACCTGCTTTCACTAATCATGTCCATAGTATTTAAGTTAATTCATTTTCTGTTGTTCGGCCTGACGACCGCACCCCATACCGCACCACATTTATGCTCTGTCCATTCCTCTATGATCCTGCTTCATGTCCCTTGTCACAGTAAGTTTTGGTTCCATGTTTATAGTCTTTTTGTTTTTCATAGTTTATTCTCCGCCACTGTGCACGCTTTCATTTATCCCTTTTTTTTGATATATTAAATTGATATATTAAAACCCGCCATGTACCTTAATTCCCGTCTCGCCCGTGCCAACTTTCCGTTGCATCCTGGAAAAGCAAACTCCCAAGATCAAGTCTTGACAGTAGGTCGTCAGCAGACCCGCTTTTCCGCACCTAAGTTGGCCGAGTTGGACATTATCGACGAGGCTTCTTGGGCGGTCCTGTGCGCGATGGAGGAGGAAACGCGGCGCTACTCCTCCATGGAGTATAGAGACTTCATTTGGTCCCAGGACGACACAGCGTCACCTCAGCCGCGGAAGCGCCGCTCCCGACGAAGGACATCAGGTAGAACTTCCGCGAGCCTGCAGGACACGCCGCTCCCACATGCCCCTCCCCCTCCGGGCGGAAGCAAGCAGCAGCCAGCCCGGCTTCGCCCGGATGACATCATAGACCAGGATTTTTTTTTTCTGAATTCTTTTTCTTTTGATTCCCCGCTCCCCAGGACTCAAGCCACACCCAAGACACAAAACACATTTTTTTCACCCACTCAATCCCAGGCACAAGAAAGACAATTTGGACAATTTAATGGGGAAGTTTCTGCCCTCCTCCGCCCACCCCTACAGAGAGTTCCAGACCGCAGGGAGCGCGTCTGGTATCCGCCCCTTGAGGGGGGGGCTAGGGCTGGGAATTGTTCAGGTGGGGTGGCTCAGCATCACCATGTCAAGCCACAGCCTCCCTCACGGCCGCCACCACCAGTCTTCCGACCTGTCAAGCCACAGCCTCCAGCACGACCGCCCTCACCAGTGTTCCGACCCGTCAAGCCACAGCCTCCAGCACGACCGCCCTCACCAGTCTTTTACCATGCCAAGCCGCAACCCCCAGCTAGACCACCTCCACCTGCACCAGTAGCTCCACGACGCCAAGCTCCGGTACCAGCTCCACGACGCCAAGCTCCGGTACCAGCTCCACGACGCCAAGCTCCGGTACCAGCTCCACGACGCCAAGCTCCGGTACCAGCTCCACGACGCCAAGCCCCGGTACCAGCTCCACGACGCCAAGCTCCGGTACCAGCTCCACGACGCCAAGCTCCGGTACCAGCTCCACGACGCCAAGCTCCGGTACCAGCTCCACGACGCCAAGCTCCGGTACCAGCTCCACGACGTCAAGCTCCGGTACCAGCTCCACGACGTCAAGCTCCGGTACCAGCTCCACGACGCCAAGTTCCGGTACCAGCTCCACGACGCCAAGTTCCGGTACCAGCTCCACGACGCCAAGCTCCGGTACCAGCTCCACGACGCCAAGCTTTGGTACCAGCTCAACAAGTCCAAGACCAAGACCCTCCACGCCAAGACCAAGACCCTCCACGCCAAGACCAAGACCAAGACCAAGACCCGCCATGCCAAGACCAAGACCCGCCATGCCAAGACCAAGACCAAGACCAAGACCCGCCATGCCAAGACCAAGACCAAGACCCGCCATGCCAAGACCAAGACCAAGACCAAGACCCGCCATGCCAAGACCAAGACCAAGACCCGCCATGCCAAGACCTAGACCAAGACCCGCCATGCCAAGACCAAGACCCGCCATGCCAAGACCAAGACCCGCCATGCCAAGACCAAGACCAAGACCCGCCATGCCAAGACCTAGACCCGCCATGCCAAGACCTAGACCCGCCATGCCAAGACCAAGACCCGCCATGCCAAGACCAAGACCCGCCATGCCAAGACCAAGACCCGCTATGCCAAGACCAAGACCCACGCCAAGACCAAGACCCACGTCGAGCTTCGCCGCCTGACGCGCCACGTCGAGCTTCGCCGCCTGACGCGCCACGCCGAGCTTCGCCGCCTGACTCACCACGCCAAGCCACGTCTGCCACGATGACGACGCGCCTCCCTCCTCGTCGACCACGGATATGGCCGCTACCTGGTCGCCCGCCACGCCAAGTGCGCCCACCTCCTAGTCGGCCACGAATGTGGCCATTCCCTGGGCGCCCGCCTCGCCTGCTGCAGCGGCGTTCCACTCGCCGTTGCCACCTAACTCTGCCCCGGTGGATACGGGGACACGTGGTCTGGCGACCCACCGCCATGTCCCCCTCCCGCCCTCCCATGACTTTTGTTAAGTTTTTTTTTTTCTTGGACATCTGGTATCTGTCCTTAAGGGAGGGGCTCTGTCATGTCTGTATTATCATGTTTTGTTTTAAGTCATGTTTTGTTTAGTTTCTGTCTTTTCACGCCCTTGTCTGGTCACCATAGCAACCATTAGTTTTCACCTGTCACGTCACGCACCTGTTTCACGTTTTGAGTCACGCACCTGCTTTCACTAATCATGTCCATAGTATTTAAGTTAATTCATTTTCTGTTGTTCGGCCTGACGACCGCACCCCATACCGCACCACATTTATGCTCTGTCCATTCCTCTATGATCCTGCTTCATGTCCCTTGTCACAGTAAGTTTTGGTTCCATGTTTATAGTCTTTTTGTTTTTCATAGTTTATTCTCCGCCACTGTGCGCGCTTTCATTTATTCCTTTTTTTTGATAAATATAAATAAATCATGTACCTCCATTCCCGTCTCGCCCGTGCCAACTTCCCGTTGCATCCCGGAAAAGCAAACTCCCAAGATCAAGTCGTGACAAAAACTCATTAAAGTGATAGATTTTGGTGTCGGCTGGAGTTTATTTTTAATGACGTTCGTTTTTTCTTGTGTATGAAAAACACTTTTTGCAAAATGCATTTTCTTGCATCTGGAACATTCCAACGGACGGTTCTTTTGTAGATGCATTGCAGGATTGCTTCAAAAATTCCAATGAAAAGGGGTACATGTCTGCTGCATGTTTCAAAACATAGCAAAATGACGCAGGTAGGAGCATGATAACTTCAATGTGCAGTAATGGAGTGGTTCCCTGGTGAAAACTGCATCGTACACATAAAAACCTTAGTTTTTAAGGGCGGTCTGCACCAGTTATCAATTGTAAACGCAGTTTTAGTAGATCACACGCAAGACGTCCAAACGTATAGTTCTAACTTATATCTATCAGTAGACTCGAAATGGATACGCTAAAAACTACAACATGGCGGACGGATGCAGTCAAAGGGGGCTTGGCCTATAGGAGGGCTTCGGCACAAAAATAAGACCACCCATAAAACTGTGCATTCTGAAGAGACAGTAAGGAAGCAGCTTAAAGATGGTCTAGAAATCAAAATCCACGCAAAACTTTGATCAAGGAACCACCATTACATGTAACATTGACCACAAGGAAGGAACAAAATCATAATATGACCTTTTTAAATATTATGTTAATGGAAACCTGCTCTGTTAAACAACTCATTTCATGCCACATTCACAGCAGATGTAAAGAAGAGAACCAACTGAATACATTTTAGTTGTCTACAACCATATAACCATTGTGTGTTTGTCCATTGAACTCAGATATGATCTGATGACTCCATATTTTCACTTGTGTCTGTCTCTCTTTTAGTGGCAACATCACAGGGCGAGACGACCCCGCCTCCCCCTGTAGTGGACACTTCCGAGTCGGTGACAGAAATTACATCTAGCAGCTTCGTCATCTCTTGGGTCTCTGCCTCTGACACAATCTCTGGTTTTCGAGTTGAGTATGAACTCAATGAGAATGGTCAGAGCGCTGGACAGCCCATAGTTTTAGGTAAGTACAAATGCACATATCAATAAACACAATTGTCAGTTTATCTGCTTTTTTTGAGCATCTTGTATTTGTTTTTTCTGGCCAGACCTGCCCCGTACAACTACATCTGTGAACATTAATGAGCTTTTACCTGGGAGGAAGTACACAATTAATGTTTATGAGGTGACAGATGGCGAAGAGGACAACCTCATTCTTACTACTTCACAAACCACCGGTGAGTAGATTCAACTAAATTGTTTTGGGGCCACATTTCCAGAAAACTAAGAACAAAGGGGCCGGACTTCTCCCTTCACTATTGGTCTTATTTTGTATATTCCGTAGAACCAACATCCTCTACAGTAGGCATTTGATTTTGGTCTATTTATTTTGTCAAAGTTACAGGAGCACTCTGCTGTTTTTAAAGACTTTCTGCAAAAATAGTAGTCTCAAAAGTTTTTTAACTAAACTGGTCAGGCTCAACTGATGAGAAAGAAAGCACCAAAATGGAACCTTGAGGAACACTACTAGTATAACTAAAGAAGTTGAACAAATGTCTACTACTGCATCTGAAGTAAATAAGCATAGTTACACAAATCACATTACGAAAAACTGCATAAAAAGAGAGGACTTAAAAAGGTGCCTTGAGGAACGCCTCAGTTATGTAAATCATAGGTTTGGACCTCAGTACACTATGTTTGCTAGCAAGGTTAAAATGTCAGGGTCACGCCAATGTGTTTACAGTCACCCAAGCTCCACTATACAACAGGAGCACTATAGTGTTTTTATGAATTTGCTGCAAAAATGTTTATCTTGCAAGTTTTGAACTGAACCTAGGGGCCGGTATGGTGTCAATCTTTGGCTGTAGTTGGCCCCCGGGCCGCCATTTGAACTGCGATAGTCACCTGTTCCTGGTCTCTTCTTTCTTTCATCTTGTTAAAGTCTGCTCACACTACTTTTTCTTCCATGGTCCAGCACCGGATGCTCCTGTTGATCATGAAGTGGAAGATATTGGAGAAACGTCTATTATGATCAGCTGGGAAAAACCATTGGCTCCGATTACTGGTATGTGAATCCAAATAAAATTTGCTCTTTTCAACACAAATTGTACATTCTGCTGTTGTCCCTTTCCGCAGGCTATCGTGTCGTCTATACCCCATCCATAGAAGGGGAAAGCACGGAGCTGACTCTCCCTGATACAGCAACATCTGTGACTCTGAGTGACCTCCGACCTGGGAAATTGTACAACATCAGCATATATGCAGTGGAGGACAGCTTGGAGAGCGAGCCCGTCTTTGTACAAGTCAACACTGCAGGAGATCCACTGCCGGGTAATTAGTTGCATGTGTGCAACAAGTGGGTAATTAATATTATTGGTCTGGTTTGGCCATCAAAAGCCACACTCCAGAATATGGGTTCTTGGTCATGTTGCAGCCTTACAGCATAATGATAAAAATAAGTAATGTTCAGAATTGTGATAAAAAATTGTGTTGTGTGGAAAAGTGCGAAAATGTAGGCCCTCGTGGTAACATCATGCAATGCATGTCTGGGCTAGTCCACCACTACAATAGGCCATCAGGGTTTGCCTGGTACTAAAAAGCCATCCGCCTCTTTAATTCAAAATATTGTACCACCAAAAGTATTTTGAAACTTGCAACAACGCATTAGTTAATGGTGCATTATGTAATAATGATATACATATTTACCTCATTATGTAATGAGGTAAACAGCATATTATTTGAATATTCTACCGCATTTTTCAATGACGCATGTGTAATTACTTGTTACATATTGCAAAAGCTATTACAAAACGCAGATGCTGCACTTTTTTGGGAATAGATTGTAACAATTTGGTGCATTATGTCATAAACCATTGAAATTGATGCCTGAATTAGAAAAACTATCAGAGCAACGCAAAATATTTTGTCTTTATTAGAATACATTTTTAGAATCTAGTAGGTTTTAGTCAAAAATATATCAAATAGCATTATTAATTATAATGAAGAATAATGTGATTGCAAGCCAGGGACAAAAGTGAAATATCATGAAATATTATGAACTGACCAGTCCACTCAAATTTTGAAAGCTATATGGATTGTGTTATTCTAATACTATACTATTCTATAGATGAAAAATACAACGTAAAAAATAATCAATTCCATAAATGACTAATTGCATGTTGTTATTTTTCAAAAATGTTGTGATGGAAATTAATTCTAATGAAATGTTTTGTGTTGCTGTAACAGTTGTTCTGATTAAGGCATATTGCACCAAATTGTTACATTATATTCCAAAAAAGTGCAGAACCCGCATTTTGCAATTTGTCACAAATTATTACAAAATGCGTTAAAATGTATTACAAAATTTGAAGTCACCAACATTGAAGGTCAATTGTTGTATTTGTGAAAATAGCGGGCAGATATTATAAGTTGTTATCTTCTTTCTGCTCCGTTTCATTCATATTTTACTTTAATGTTATGTTGATTGATTTATTTTAATTTTATTTTATAGATTATATATAATATATATATATATATATAATATATGAATGAAATAAATAAATGAACTGAAAAAAAACTAAAAAATGCGTTCAAGAATTTTATTACGGCCCGATTATTACAAAACGTGGTGTAACGAAGTGAGAAGTTATATTACTACATAATGCACCATTATTACATAGTGAGTTATTACAAAGCTGTTATTATAGTGTAGCATTTTGGTAATGCTGGTTTTGAATATAACTCCATTGACTCGTATTTCCTATTTAACTAATTTATTTCTCAAATGGCCACACTATCGTTGTACAGTCTACTCAAGGGTTGATGTTGAAGCAACTTATACTTAAAACTATAAATCAAAAGATATTTCCAATGGAAAGTGATTTCACTGAGTACGCAGCTGGTGTCCAGAACAATGTATAACTTTCCAGTCTGCCAGGTTCAACATGTGGTTAGCGCATTAGAGCAGATGCTAGAAGTGTGTATGTGTGATCGTGTTTGTCACACCGTTTTGATGGAATAAAGATGTGGGACCGAGTTGAGAGAGCACTTCTGTATTTGGACAGAGTGCTTGATTTTAATGTGTTGTTGGTGACAAATTGATTGATTGATGGATTGTTTAAAACAGTGCTAAGAAATAACAATGTACATCTTCAGATTGTTAAATTAATTTTTGAATCACCTGTATAGCATATTTTGGTTTAGTACTGTTTAAATAACATATTGTTGAGAATTAGAAGGACATTAGGTACATTTTCACCACACATTTTTTATTAATGTTATTTACAAACACATGAGCTTTTTGTTATGACCGAAAGGACAAGATCACGGGTACAAGCGGCCAAAATGAGTTTCCTCTGCCGGATGGCAGGGCTCTCCCTTAGAGATAGGGTGAGAAGCTCTGCCATCCGGGGGGAGCTCAAAGTAAAGCCACTGCTCCTCCACATCAAGAGGAGCCAGATGAGGCGGTTCGGGCATCTGGTCAGGATGCCACCTGAACGCCTCCCTAGTGAGGTGTTTAGGGCACGTCCGATTCTGGATTGAGTTAGCTCAGTACCTATTAAGATTCTCATTCATCCAGGTTGTTGTCATCTCAGGGCGTTCAATTGTTCGCAACTGGACTGCTTGGTTTGTCTTGAAAGACGATTCGCCGCTCATCAGAGTAAGTTTCATCAGTTTGTGGTCATTGACTTAGATTGGTCCTACTGGATCATCAGTTTGTGGTTCGTGGCGAAATGTCTTCCAAGACAAACCAAGAAGTCCAGTTGGAAACGATTGAACACCCTGATATGAGTTAGAGCAGTGTTTCTTAAACAAAGGGGGGCGCCCAAAAAAATCTGTTTCTCAACTTTGTCCGTATGGGCCGCAGCGGTACTCAATTGTAATATACTTTTCCACCACATGTGACAGTAATGACAATATCAAACCAGAGCCGCGCATGCTATCAATGATGTGTGCGGCTGTGTCTGGAAGCATGCAATTGCAGTCGTTTTGACGTTAGTTTTCCTGATGAAATCCACCAAAATAATGAATCTAGATATATTTATAAACATGCTCCAGCTCATAAACTTAGAAAAAAATATTTTATTTCGTCTAAGTATAATTTTGCGGCCACATTTGATGCACTCTGCTGCTACATTCCTGTAGTGTTTAGTGACCAGCAGGCTCTCTAACATGCACCCGACGGAAAAAGAAACGTAAACAAATAAAAAAATACACAGAACGACCAAAAAGATAATTTTGCCCAAATCTTCATTAGCTTTGGACCAACTATCACAGAAAATTATGACTTTTGTGTGAAATATGTGAACTGTGGTGGCTGCCTCCAATGGATGTGTAATCACTGTGCTATGTCTGGCTTTTAGTTTTAGACAAACTTTATTGATCGACTGTCATCTATTATTACACACAAAATTTGGTTTATTTTACTCTTTTAATGTAAACTCAGTCTATTTGTATTTGACTTTCTCTTCTGCTGCTACTAAATTGCATTATTTTAGTTTTACTGAGATTCAAGGATATTCCGTTTTTGTCAAACCATCTCTTTAATTCGTTAATTTATTTTGTTATTATTTGTATTAGCTTCTGTGTTCTGTCCTGAACAAAATGCAGACGTTGTGTCGTGTGTTCACCTCGCACAAGACACTGTAGTTGGTGGCTCTGCAGTGTTGACGGCGAACCTTCACTTCCCATACTTGTCTTCTTTCCGTGATGTTGGGCAAGTAATGTAAAAGCTTTCCGCATTTCTCGCGGGTTAAGCTGCCCCATGCTGCACAACAGTGCGTTTTTACACGTCGAAAAACTAACGAGGAAGCGCTGCAGACACATAGCATCAGCCAAAGTTGGTAGCAGTCATGGCGCCCTGTCGTCACATGAGAGCCTTTTGACTGACACGGTTTGCCATACTCTTGTTATACGCGACTGTATCAAATACACAGAAGAAGTCTGGAGCTAACGTCGTAGAGAAGTTTCTTAAGCTGTATTTTCATTTGTACTTTAATTTTTTTTATAGTTTATTTAAGAGACATATATAGTGTTTTTTTAATTTTATTATTAATTTAGTTACAATGTATTTATTTTAGCAATGTGTATTTGTGTGTACATTTATGTGCCATCAGTTTAAATAAGTCCCTTCTTTTGAAGTATATTTAATTAGTATTTATTTTTGTAATCGGCTAAAAAAAACATTTGTGATTAACACGTGCTTTCATATCATTTGACAAAGTTTATACTATATATATTAGATACAATCATTGAATATGATTAAAATCAGTGTTAATATTTGAGTTGGCACCGGGGCCCTGTGTAGTGGAAAAGTTGGGCCTCGGGGTCAAAAAGGTTAAGAATCCCTGGGTTAGAGTAATATCCACACCACAACAAACAACTAAAAAAACACATATTTTAAATTCACAACATATCTTTTGAATAACTTTGAATTTATTTAGCTTTTTCTTCTTGTTAAAAATAAATAATCAATTAAAAATAAATAATAATAATATCAAATGTTTTTTTCCCTATCCACAGAAGAAATAACCTCCCCAACAGATCTGCAGTTTTACGAGGTGTCAGATAAGAAAATAGTCCTGACCTGGTCCGGGCCAGCCAGCGACGTGTCGGGATACCGGGTCACTGTGGTCACAGTGGATGAGTCTGGTTCTCCTCAGAGAGAGATGACACTGCCCATCAGCCAAAACTCATACGTTGAAGTGACCCACCTCCTGCCTGGAACGCTGTACCGCTTCAACGTTTACACGATTCACAACGGAGAGGAAAGTTTGCCGCTTATTGGGGAGCACACCACAAGTGAGTACATTTAGTACCAAGATTGTACTCGTTTAAATTTGGAATGCCAGTCTTTGTTTATTTCACTAAATATATATATTTAGTATATAAATATACTGTAATACATTACCACTTTGATATTTTATATATATATGTGTTCCTTATGTAAAACAGATAAAACTAATTATCTACTGTCTGTTAAGACATTGGGCCTGATCTACTAAAGATTTGCGTGTATTAAAGCCTGTGCAAACATGATAGCACACGCAAAGCTCATTTACTAAACTTGTGCACAAAGGTTTGTGTCACTTAAGTGAGCCAAATCATCAGCGTAATCCATCTTTATGAATGTGCAGATTATATTCTGGTTATCAAAACGCCCACAATACTGGGAGGAAGAAAGGCAAAGATAACATTTAGCACTCACAATGTGACATAAAGGTACTAAAACTGTTCTGCTTTGTGCATATATTTAGCAAGTTTGAAATGTGTGCGCAAACTGGCAGTTGCGCAGGAATGGCCGTGATAAAAGAGGCGATTGTGCTGCAAAGACACACAATGGAGAGAGAATCCTTCATCCTGCATGTGTATCAACATATATAGATCGTCATAAATAAAAAATAATAGACTTATTGTATAGTCAGCAATATCATTTTATAGCTGTTAGATGACTTGAGGGGCTGCTTAAAACAAATTCAATTGATGTCTTTTGGTGTCTTTAATACATAGGAAAACAACACAGTTAGGCGCAGCATGAGGACAATAATGTGCTGTAAATGAGTGTTTCCATGGGCACGGCCAACAGTACATGCAAAATTCTCATTTAAATAAGACGGTCTGCACCACTTTTGCACTTGTTATAAATTCTTCACGAAGTCTTTATAGATCACGCTCAACACACCTACTAAAAATTGTATAGTTTGCACGAGCTATTTAGCCTGTGTAATTTAGATCTTAGTAGGTCAGACCTAAAGTGTTTAGTTTAGTGTCATTCATTGTCATTGAGATTGACGTTGACATTGTGCATTTTTGCTCTATTTTTCCCATCTTTGCAGGGGTTTTTTTTTGTTAAATTTTATTCATACAGTACAATGTGCCTTCGGTCAAAAAAATAAGAAAAGGAGGCTGCTATTGGCCCCCGAGCAGCACTTTTGACACCCCTGACCTGTATTCAGAAACTTTTGTCTCACTCAAATTTGAGCTCATGCGTTCAGTAACAATTCTCATATCCTGGATAGTTTTATTAAGATTCTTATTTGTTTTTGTTAATACAAAAAATGTAATGGACATCTTTTCTTTCAGAGCCTGATGCTCCAACAGACATCCATTTCAACAACGTGACGGAGGACAGCGCTGTGATTCTGTGGTTTGCCCCGCGAGCCAAAGTCACTGGCTACCGGCTCTTCCTCACCTTCGAGGGCTCAAACACAAAGCAGCTGCGCCTGCCAGCCCGGCTCTCCCAGTACACCCTTCTAAACCTGAAGCCGGACACGATGTACACTGCGACACTGCACTCGGAGCAGGACAACACGCTGAGTGAAGGAGAGACAGCAGTGTTTACCACCAGTAAGTACCATGGTCACTTTTAGCGAGCGAAAGTTATCAATAACAAAAATAAATTACGCATTTTTTATTGTCCTTTTTAGGCCCGTCAATGGGTAACGCGCCCCATTTCAGCACTGATGTAACTGACTCCTCTATTATAATCTCTTGGACTCCAGTGCCACGCATCGGATACAAGGTACAATTAGAGACTTTGGGCCTGTTTTACTAAGATCCAAATACCAGCGGGTGCAAACAATAACATTGTGTGTAATATTAGTGGGTGTGTTGCGTGTGACCTACCCACACTGCCATCTACAATTGAAAAGTGGTGCAGACCGCCTTATTTAAATGAGTATTTTGCGTGTACTATTGGGGGATTTTCACCAAGGGGTCATTTACTGTACATTCATGTTCCCATGCTCCTCCTACCTATGGTGTTTTATGTTTTCAAACATGCAGGAGAATACTACTTTTAATGGTCATTTCAGAAGCAGTCGGACTCGTGCAGTGCATCTACATTGAAACATCTACATTTCCTTTTTTTAGCACTGCGAAGGTGCGCTCATGGGAGAGAAGCTGCACTTATGCGCTCAAGACGCAAAATATGCATACTTCAAGAAGTGTTTTTATATAGGAGATATGTTAATATTTATTTTACGTGAAAAAATTAACGCCTTTAAAAGCAGACACCAAAAAACACTTCAATTGAATTAGTTTTAATCTACCCCATAAGTCACCAAGCATGCATTGTAAAATTATAAAAGGATGTTGCTGAATAGACTATATGTCTAATGTTTTTTATTTATGTTAGTCCAAATGTGTTGACACACACACACACGCAGGACGGCTTCTCGCCTGTCCATCGTCTGTCTTTGCAGTGCGAGCAATGACGTGTGTGTAACTGTGTCAGTGTGCACAATTCTTTTCAGACGTGCTAAATAAAGAGGCTAATTTAGGTGCCGCAATCCCTTTCTAGTTCAGTAAATCAGGCTGCGTGTGCTAAATATTTATATTTGCATTTTCTACTCCATGTATTCTGGGCGTTCTGATGATTAGCATATATTCTGCATATTCTGCAGAGATGCAAGAAGGATCACATTCCTTACTCTGCTCACTTAACAGACACAATTCACTTTGCACACATTTAGTAGATCAGCTTTGTGTGTGCTATTAAGTTTTTCACTTGTTTTACTACATGCAAACATTTAGTAAATCAGTCCCTTATTGTACCAAAATCTGGGCCTCCATTACACTCCATAAGTGCCCTGTATCTGACTCTTAACCCAGTGATTCGCCCCATACATACACACACACACACACACACACACACACTTGGTATGTTTACATGCCAAAAACTAATAATTTTATTGATTTTGTTGAAACCATCTTTTCATGTAAAAACCTCAATTTGGTTTTTCACTTTTTAAAAATGGGATTAACATATCTTGAACATTTTGAGATAAACCCCCAAATGTTTTGTTAAAAAAAACAAACTTGGAGGTTTTTTTTGTACCGGTACATAAAAGTGTTCACAAATTCAGAATAAAGTGGCCAGGATATGTATTTAAATAATCATATAACCTGCCATTATTCACTGTAATATGGTTATAAATATGTCAAGTTTTTTTAGAGATTAGTTGATACACATAGTAATATAATCAGTAGATCATACGAATCATAATAATACATGATTATTATTATCATTGTATTATTGTTAGTGTATCTCCTGGGGGTTAAATCTCCCCGCCTTTAAAAACTGGTGACTTCTCTGTTTCTAACTTTAATCGGGGGTCTTTGAAGGCACCACAGCTACAGGCAATGAGATGCAAGTAAAAGTTGTACATAACTTTCTGCTATGCTGCCAAGGATATATCTATTATATTTTTACTGTTCTTCTATCACCTTATTCTTCTTCCAAAATATTAGTGCGGTGAGCTTTGATTACGTCTATGTTGAGTGAAGTTTTCAAACTTAGGTTTGCTGTTATCCAGGTGCAACCAGCCATTTATAACTTTTCGAGAACTTACATATTTAGGTGTCAGGGGAAAAAAATCATCAAACTTTACAAAAGCCCAGAGGCCATCATGTGCTTGGGGCACAGGTAAAAGATCCCCATCTTTGGCACCGCTGCTTAGGGCGTGATCTACTAAAGGTTTGCGTGCAATAAATATGTGCAAACTTGTTAGCACACACAAACCTGATCTACTAAGCTTTTACACTGAAAATGGTGTCTCTTAATTGAGCAAAACAGCGAGTGTAATTCATTTAGCATGTCTATCTTTGTGTACTGTATATGCAGAATATATGTGGATACTCAGAACGCCCACATTACTGGAAGGAAAAAATGCAAATATAATCATTTAGTGGCCACAATGTTATGTATCAAGCCTGAAACTGTTTATGTAATATAATATATATATATAATGATAATAATATATATATAATATTTATGTTTAGCACGTTATGAATATATGTGCTAACTGGGCACAAACGGCGGCGCCACGGTCATTGTAAGAAGGTGATCACTGCAATTATAGATGATGGATGGAGAATCCAATTAAACAATGCCATTTTATAATTTTGTAACTGCTGGAAGATTTAAGGCGCTGATTAAAATACTACAGATTAGTGCATATGATGACACAGCCAAACACGCAAAATCCTCATTTTAATAGGGCGGGTTGGACCACTTTTGCGCTTGTTATCAATTGCGTGCGCAGTTTTAGTAAATCACCCGCAACATGCCTAGTAATAGTACAGGCAATGTTATACATTTTATTTAGGATCTTATTGGATCAGGCCTTAAGATGTGTGTGTAAAGGAGCAAAGAGGACCAGAACACGAGTTAATTCATCACAAACATTTAACAATCTACAGATGACATGCAAATATGCCTCCTGTAGGATGCGAGCAGTACAATGGATGTATTGGAAGAATCTGATTTGACTTTAACGTATTGATTTTTATCTGTCCATTATTTTTTCTGGTGGTATAATAGTACACACCGCTGTCTTGCCCCACTTGGCACTTTGAGATGTCCAGTGCTATGCCCAACCTCGGATAAATGGGAGGGAGTCAGTCAAGGCATTTACATAAAAACTAAGCCAGACAAATCATGTGACTGATTCCCTTTTGCAACCCAAAGACAAGCACTGTTGTCAATGATTTCTATTTCAAAGCAATCTTTTTCTCTTCTGATTAAGTTTGGGACCACAAAGGGAAATTCCTGCTATCGCAGACAGTTAAAATATCTCTTGGTAACATGCAAATCTCTGGGAATGATCTGATTGGTTCAAATATGTCACATTAGTGATGAGAATGCTGTGCACTATGCCCTTCGTCTTGGGAAAACACTGACCTGTGACCTTTGGCTCCTGTATACTAATGCATGTCTTTGGCTCTTCTGTGCCTAATTGACCATGTGTTCATTTATCTCAGTTGACGGTACGCCCCAGTCAGGGCGGAGAAGCCCCTCGAGACGTGACCTCTGACTCAGGAAGTATTTACATTTCTGGTCTAACTCCAGGAGTGGAGTATACCTACAGTGTGCAACCAGTTATTAA
Organism: Nerophis lumbriciformis; assembly: GCF_033978685.3. Lineage (NCBI taxonomy): Eukaryota > Metazoa > Chordata > Actinopteri > Syngnathiformes > Syngnathidae > Nerophis > Nerophis lumbriciformis. The sequence continues at coordinate 20,355,823 of NC_084578.2, read as the reverse complement.
CGGCCAAGAGCAAGGAACCCCAATCACGCGACGTGTCATCACATGTAAGTTAAAACCAGTAGAAAATGTTTTCTCTGTTCTTCTCTGTTGTGCATTTTTTTTGTATCATTAATCTTTGATATTCCCTTATTTTTCTCAGCTCTGTCTCCTCCCACGGATCTTAACTTGGACTCTGATTTAGGGACTGGAGAAATTACTGTGCAGTGGAATGGAGCCAGTACACCAGGTACACACCAACTTGCAGACCCGATTGTCCGTGACGTACAAATGATTAAGTTACACTGATATACATCAATAATTTGTATTCACCTCCTCTTTCAACTATCTGTACCCTAAGACATCACTGGCTATAGAGTTGCATGCACCCCCACCAAAGGGCAACAAGGAAACCGTGTGGAGGAGTTTGTGCAGGCTGGGCAGAACTCTTGCACCCTTGAGAACCTCAGTCCAGGGGTGGAGTACAACATCAGTGTTTTTACAGTTAAGGAAGACATGGAGAGTGCTCCAATATCAACAATCGTCACTCCAAGTGGGTATTACTCTTTTTTTAATGGGTTAGTAATATCTTGTTCTGTTAATATGAATGGGTTAACACAACAACAACCATCTTAGCTGCAAATTAAAAAGTTTGCAACACTTTTAAAGTAACACATCAAGTTAAAAGTTAATATAATTTCTAAATATATTAACTTTCAACTATCAAACTGAACAAAACTAAACTAACTGCAGTGGCAGTAATGTCAATACAGTATCACAACTGTTTTGTTACACTACAGTAAAAATTAGGACACCGTAGGGATATAAATGGGATTCCGTGCTCTAATTTTTTCACAACTGCAATACTACAGTTTCCTGAATTACTGCATGTTATTGTACTGTACAGCAGTGGCGTCCAAACTTTTTCCACAGACGGCCGCATATAGAAAAAAATAAGTACGCGTGTAGCCACTTTATTTGATATTGTTGACCTTTTTTAACTTAATTACAGTATATGCTTAATCAATTCAATGCAGGTCAAAACAGGTAAATGTATTTAGATGAGACAAAGCAAATAAAGTGTTCCCTCAATTATCGCAGGAGTTATGTTCCACCACTCGGGACACTAGTTATTTTAAGATGTTATATTAATAAAAGAAGAAGGCGGCTGGTAATATCAAACACTGTATTAAATACATGGAAATACCTTTTTAAAATATAAAAAAATATGCAATGCTTGTAGCAAGGGAATACTCTAGTTTGTAATTGTTCTGATTTGAGGCTGCATTTGTGCTTAAAATATGCCAATGGCCATCAGAAAATGAGCCGGTAGTGGTCCCTGAGCTGAACTTTGGACATGCCTATTGTACAGTATATAAATATTTTCCAATGCAAAAGCTTCACTAAATGAACGTTAAATGATGTAATTAATATATCTTCCATTGGTGTGATATGTATATATCTCACTACAATGGAAGTCGACTGTTTTGGGCTCTCACCTTGACCATTGCTTCTTTTTGTCTTTCTGCCTCTTTGGCTATTTACCCCTCCACTTTCTGTCCCTCATCAACCACTTCCTTTTTACTCAACTCTATTTTTGTTTGTTTGGTGTTCTTGCTGTGGTGTGTTGTTATCTCCCCCCTTTTCCCCAACCATCCCATCACAGAGGTCCCACAGTTGACTGACCTCAGCTTCGATGATGTTAGTGACACCACCATCAGTCTACGCTGGTCACCGCTCAACACCACAGCCATCACTGGTTACAGGATCACAGTAATGGCAGCTGGGGAAAGCGTACCCATATTTGAAGACACGGTGATGCCAACAACTGGACATTATACAGTGTATGGTCTGGAACCAGGTATCGACTACGACATCAGTGTGATCACCGTGACAGAAAATGGAGAGAGTGAACCCACTACATTCACTCAACAGACTTGTAAGCAAAAGCACATCATTAACGAAGAAACATGCCTTTTCAAATATAGTAAAGTTTAGTTTTGGTTGTCACAGATTTGAGCAATCTTGTAGTAGCAAATTAGATATAACTCTTAGTAAAATACAGTTGTACACAACCATATAATGCAACTAGGACTGTCTTCGACTAAAAATGTTCATAGTCGATTCTGATTCTTTAGATTTTGCTCGTAGGAGCGCCCTGTTCAATTTCCGGTGAGTTCCACCGGTGCCTACGGTATGGAGAGATTTGTGTCTGACTGCAGAGTGGTCCGACAAGCCCAGTAACCCATGTAGAAATATCCTCCCAACAGTATTAGTATTAGCATTGTCAGTATTAGCAAACGATGCCTTACCCCTGGGCCTTACCGTCAGCTGGGCAAAGAGAAACATTCAATCAATGTCAAGAGGCCATTACTATCCACGACCAGCAGGTCAAAACAGTCGAATACTTTGGAGTGTGAAGATAAAAACGTCCGCAAAGATGCACATCTTCAATTCCTGTGTGGTGCCAGTGCTCCTGTATGGATCTGAAACTTGAATTCTTATCACAGAGGCTACTCGCTGCCTTGATGCATTTCAAAGGAACTGCCTCCGGAACATACTTCATATCCGGTGGTTCCACAATGTCACAAATAATGCAGTTTACTAAAAAGCATGTTGTCGTACTGCTATTTCGTACTGTGATTCCTTGGCAATTCTGCGAGAATAAATGACGGAGTTCCAGCCAAACAAACTCTCATAGCGTGCGTGGGCCCACCACCCAGAGGCTGGCGTCGTCCATGTGGCCATCCCTGGCTGACCTGGATGTCCCAGATGACATCAACCAGGCCCCTGTCGGACCTTATCGCCTTCGCCCAGGACTGCCCTTACTTCAGACGTCTGACCGCCACAGGGCTTTAGCTTCAGTATTAGTAAAATACTCTTGTGTGCAGACAAATACATTAAGACATGTGGGAGGCCAGAAAAAATGGCCAGCTGTTTTAAAGACATGATGTCACACCAGGAAGTAGCAACTGGAAGCAGCAACCAGGAGCAGCGGTTGCTCTCTAGTGACAGCCAAAATTGTAAACAAATAAGTATCATCTCTGACTCTCTAAAAAAGATTTGTCTGCACACATGGCTCTTTTACTGATAATGAACACAATCAATCCACCCTCCCAACACACCTGCTGTACACGGGGCCAACAGCATGTACTCAGCTCCGCCTCCCTCCCATAAAGAGATGAGGGTAGTTAAGTGTCTTGACGATTCGACCGCAAGGTTGATGTCGAATCAGACTCCTCCGAATCGAATGGTCAAATCTTTGACTATTTGGAGACAGCCCTAAATGCAACCAATCAAAAATATGTTTTTAATTGTTTATTAAGAATACCATTTAGTTGTTCTAATTTAGTTTTTTATCTGGCAATATATGTTTTAATCCACCCTTGGAATGTCAATTGAATCAAGCTATTATGTTTTCCATAGCTGTGCCAGCACCTACAGATCTGGCCTTTGTCCAGGTAGGACCAAGCCACATGGAAGTTAGTTGGCTCTCACCACCTGTCCCCAACATAGCTGACATCAACAATTTCCTCATTAGGTTTGGATATATATAATGCTCTCAAAGCTCAACATCACTTATTTTGCTGAAGTGTGTTATAAGTAAACTTATCAAACGTCTATGTTGGACATCATTTTTCTTTAGGTACCGTCCCATTGATGATGATGAATATACCGAAACCGTTTTAGATGGCACACTGAACAATGTTGTACTGAGAAGTAAGCAATAATTATATATCAACATACAACCACATAATGGAATATATTTATCCTAAAATCATTTACCCTCTGGACAGATTTGCTGCCAAACACAGAGTATCTGGTGAGCGTGGTGTGTGTTTATGAGGCGAGAGAGAGCTCACCCCTCGTTGGTACTCAGAAAACAGGTAAGTCTTACCTGATGAAGCCATTGTTGGTGTTCCTAGACAGGGTGCCATAGCTCAGATGGTAGACCAGTTCTCCAGAAACCCTCAAATCCAGCTTCAGCTATCTATCTATCCAGCTATCGAGTCACTGTCATTGTGTCCTTGGGCAAGACGCTTCACCCATCTTGCTCCCAGTGCCATTCAGTGCCACAATGTTTGAATGCAACAATTATTTGGCCAGAGAGGTAATTGCTGCAAGTTAGCAGCTGTGGCTACAAATGTAGCTTACCACCACCTACATATATGTGACTGTGGAGTGAATGAATAATGGCTAATGGTTCTCACTGTAAAAAGCTACATGATTATACATATTATTTAATTTGGCATTTCTCAGCATCATTCAAATTGCAATTTCATTGGACAATAAAATATTTAAAATTGATCCTTCTTTGTCTCCTTAGCTCTGGATTCACCGGTTGGTCTTCGTTTCTCTGAGATCTTCACCACCTCCTTCACCATCCACTGGCTGGCTCCCCAGAGCAAAATCACAGGCTATCGTATCCGTTACCAGATGGCCAGCGGCGGAAGAACAAAGGACGAGAGGCTACCACCTTCCAGGAACCACTTCACCCTAACAGGACTCGCTCCAGACACTGATTACTTGGTGAACATCTACGCAGTTAGCGGGGCTCAAGAGAGTTTGCCACTCAGTGGGAATCAGAAAACAAGTATGTTTGCATATTGTTCTATGACTTTTGTACCGGTTATTTATCTGGTTTTGCTCCTTCGCTCCAGTCTCTGACGCCCCAACAGACCTAGAGGTGCTAGACTCCACCCCCACCAGCATCACCATTCGCTGGGATGCCCCTCCTGTGACTGTGCGCTACTACAGGATCACTCATGGCGAGACAGGTAGCTCAAGTTTTTGTGCATCTTATGTGTTTCTTACCTAAAGATCATATAATTTATCTTACACTCAAACTATACTCTAATTTACATGATAATTCTACTATGTCATAATAAATGTTCATTATCTCAATGGAGGGCTGCAGGATTATTTTAGCGATTTTTTGGTTTAATTGTTAAATGTATGTTCCCCTCTTGCACCTCCAAGCTAGGCTCCTCCTTCCTGCTAGAGTGGGCTCCATATGGTGCCACAAATTAACTCATAAATGCGAATTTGGCACTTTAGGGTTTTCCCTCGCTCATAAACAAATTATACTGGAAGTGTGGCGAAAGATAGACAAATAGATAGACTTTATTAATCCTCCAAAACAGGGACTCTAAACCTGTGGTGTGTGTACCACTAGTGGTACGCGCTACTACAGGATCACTCATGGAGAGACAGGTAGCTCAAAAGTTTGTGCATCGTATGTGTTTCTTACCTAAAGATCATATAATTTATCTCACACTCAAACTATACTCTAATTTACATGGTAATTCCACTATGTCATAATAAATGTCCATTATCTCAATGTAGGGCTGCAGGATTATCCATCCATTTTAATCGATTTTAAACTGGAAGCCGATTAATTCGATTTTTTGTTTAATTGTTAAATTTATATTTCCCTCTTGCACCTCCAAGCTAGGCTCCTCCTTCCTGCGACAGCGGGCTCCATAGGGTGCCACAAATTAACTCACAAATGCAAATTTGGCACTTCAGGGTTTGCCCTCGCTCATAAACAAATTATTGTTATGGGTACAGGAGGGAAGGAGACGGTACAGACAGGAGGGACGTCGTTTTAGCTCTATTATTTATTAATATATAGATTTACAAAAGTAAGGAGTGTGACTAAGCCAAAAGGGTGTGTATGTGTGCGACTATGTGTGTGAGTTAACTGTTGTGTGTTACCGGAGTTTTTGAGCGAGAGGCGGAAGTCCCGGAGGGGAAAAAGCAGGCTCGAAGGTCCGGGAGACATGCAGGTAGTCGGGGGCGATAGCGAGGCGTCAGAGTCCGTTTCCAGGCGGGAGGTCAAGATCCAAGAGGCAGCCAGGGAAGCAGAGGCAACGCGGGAAGACGAGACAAACAGCTCGTAACGTGGAAACGAAGGCAGGCTGCAGGGAGGACAACAAGAAGGACACGAGACAATGAACACGGCGGGGGGGAGATAACACAGAGAGCAAAAGAGTGCGCATAGAGCTTTGACGATTAGGCTTACTGTACTGAACAGGTAGCTACGTTCTGGCCCGGAACGCAGGTCTGCACTGGCTTAAGAAGCCCAGGAAGCTCATCAACGACAGGTGTGATGAGTGTTGATTGATTGCAGCTGCGCACAGGCACAGCTTTTACAAGAGTGGCGCGCGCAAGTGCGCTCCTGGAGGTGCAATCAGCAGAGCGCACAGACGAGTGCGCATTGGAATGTACCAGGGCCGAGACAATTACAGTATAATGGAAGTGTGGTGAAAGATAGATAAATAGATAGACTTTATTAATCCTCTAAAACTGTGGTGCGTGTACCACTGGTGGTACGCGAGCTCCATCAAGTGGTACGCCAAAGAATCACTTGATTAAAGTACAGTGTCAAACAGTGTTACTGTTTCAATTGTGTGTAATGTTACAGTGACCAAAAATACTAAATATACTTGTTAAATGAAACCTCTGCATTGTTTGTAATGAATACTTGGGCCTACTGCGCGATTGTATTTTAATGTTGGTCATTTTGGTGGTACTAAGAGAGTCAAGTTTATTCTGAGATGGTACTTCGTACAACACCGGAAGTATATTACCTGAGGGGGCGTGGCTACACGATAGCGTTGCTGAATGGGAAATTCTTTCTGAGTTCTTTGCATGCATGTTTTAGAAAGTTAAATTACATTTTCAGTTATAGTAATGTCAGTAATGTATCCACTAAAAAAATATGTGGTACATTACATGGAACATGTAAGTGTCAAAAAGACAGCCAAAAGAAGTTGGTAGATGATAATCATCTAAAGGTAAAATATAGTGTAGAAATGCCCCCAATTGCAGGTAAAGTAGTCTTGATTTTCAAAATGTTCTTTTGGGGCTTGCGTGGCAGCACTTCATGCCGATTTTCCTTTTTTTTAACGTCAGTTTTCCTCTTTTTTCTCAAAGGGTGCTCATGTGCCTGGTTATTTATTTTATTTTTTTCCAGTAATGCAGGAACAAGAGCTTTAAGCAACACAGGAACTTATTTTCATCTTTGAAGGATACTCGTACTTGTTCCCTGCTTGTATCTCGACTACACTGGAAAACTCCCAATCTCACCAAGTAATACATTTGTAATTTCTAGTCAAAATATGTAAACACACGTAATACAAGTCACAATTCCTTGAATAGCATTTTTTTCTGTGAGACACAAGAACTTGTTTTTAAGCAAACAATTTTCAGAGGAAAAAAATACTACTTTTGAGCATCGCAAGTTTGTTATAAGACACAGAACTTCACACTACTAGTAAGTATAGCTAATCATAGGTTTAAATTGCTAATATTAAGATGGCATTTAAGTTTTTGAAGCTTAAATATATTGTCTTATTTAAAAAAATCTTACCAAGACAATTTTGAATTGTTCCATTGGCAGTTTTTTTTTTGCTCATTACAAGCAAAAATAACTTTTATACATTTTTTACTCTTTTTAAGAGGGGCATTTTTTCCTGTGCAGTCTATATTTCCGGTCCTGCTTTGCCGCAAATACTTCTGGGTAATGTAGTTACTCTACAAGTACCAACACACCTGCAGAAGCAAGCCGACCTTTATAAATTCCATAAGCGCTAAGAACTTGAAGACACAGCTTTGAGACACTCCTCCATCTTTACCCACCTACTCAGTGGCCTAGTGGTTAGAGTGTCCGCCCTGAGATCGGTAGGTTGTGAGTTCAAACCCCGGCCGAGTCATACCAAAGACTATAAAAATGGGACCCATTACCTCCCTGCTTGGCACTCAGCATCAAGGGTTGGAATTGGGGGTTAAATCACCAAAATGATTCCCGGGCGCGGCCACCGCTGCTGCCCACTGCTCCCCTCACCTCCCAGGGGGTGATCAAGGGTGATGGGTCAAATGCAGAGAATAATCTCGCCACACCTAGTGTGTGTGTGACAATCATTGGTACTTTAACTTTAACTTTTAGTGAAATAAGTAAACCAGCGGTATTTAATATGTGGCCTGGGGGGTCATTTGTGGAACCCAGCTTTTTGGCTTATGTCGTTTTTACCAAAAAATCTAAATTGTAATGGAAAATCAAGTTGTCAGAGTAACACATCTGGATTTTATTGTTGGCCAAAATTGTGCAGCTCTATGTCAATGAGAGTCAAAATGTCTTGTTTCTTTCCAGTAAATGTTACTGTGTCAATGCCTTGTTATTCAGGAGGCCACAGTAATCCGAAGGAGTTCACTGTACCTGGTTCTCAGTCCACTGCAACAATTACAAACCTGCAGCCTGGTACCGACTACACCGTCACTGTCTATGCTGTAACTGGCAGAGGAGATAGCCCCGCATCAAGCACTCCAATCTATGTCACACATAAGACAGGTACACTAGCGTAGATCTCTTACTTTTCACAATGTCCACATTAACGCCATCCTACTTTTATCCATGGTTTCAGGCATAGACTCTCCCTCTGACATGGAAGTGATGGATGTTAATGACAACAGTGTCACAGTAAGGTGGAGCCCAGCCCAGGGCCCTATCAAGGGATACAGGGTGACTGGGGTCCCCAGAAATGGACAGGGTTCATCTTTCACTGAGGTGGTGGCGCCAGGTAACTTTTTGGTTTTGGTGAGCTTGACTAGCTCTGAATAATTCTTCATATTCCTTTCATCTCAGTTGACTAAAATGGGTTATGAATCCTTTTTCCCACTTTTGTATTTCTAGACCAAACAGAGATGACTTTCTCAGGCCTGATGCCAACAGCTGAATACACTTTTAGTGTGTATGCTGTGGGACAAGATGGAGAGAGTTCCCCACTGGTGCTGAATGCTGTAACAAGTAAGGTTTTCTTCTTATTTGGTTACGAAATGTTTATCTGTGTTGGCGCTGCGATGAGGTAGCGACTTGTCCGGAGTGTCCCCTGCCTTTCGGCCGAGTCCAGTCCCGTGTCCCCCCCACGCCCCCGCAACCCCGGAAGGGACAAGCCGTAGAAAATTTATGGATGCAAACAGCTAAAATTATGTACAAAGCAAACTATAACCTGCTACCCAAGAATGTTCAACAATTCTTCTCAACAAAAGAGGAGAAATATAACCTTAGAGGAACATCTAATTTAAAATATGTGTATGCTCGTACAACACTTAAAACCTTTAGTATATCCGTATGTTGAATTAAATTATGGAATGGATTAACCAAATAAATCACACAAAGCACCAATAAGATTCAGTTTAAGAGAGTGAGAGAAGTGTTCACAAAGTACACAGAACAATAATTATGATGAACATCTTGAACCCTTTTTTTTTTTTTTTTTTGAGATAAAGATTATTTATGTATTTAATATTTGTTTACTTACTATGGTATATTATTTATTTATTATTTATTCACTGTTTTGTTACAGAGAACAAGGAAATGGGCTAAAATTTATATGGTATGAAAAGGGGTAGGATTAAATAAGCTCAGCTTCTTCCTACTCCTTTTCAGACGTGCTGTAATGAAACAACTTGAAATTTGTGATGCATTATATTGTATCGTATGCATGTTCGAAATAAACTGAAACTGAACTGAATTGAACATTCAACTACATTGTTTTAAGGGCCATATTTATAGAAAGCTAGGACTTCTCCTTTCACTTTTAGTCCTATTTTGTATATATTCCGGAGAACTAGCTTTGTAGACATTGGATTTTGATGTATTGATTTTGTCATTGCTACAGAAGCCCTCTGCTGTTTTTTAGGGATTTTCTGCAAAAATGTGAGCCTCACAAGTTTTTTAAAGTGAACTGGCAGGCCACCAGCTAAATAGCCTAAATGATGAAAATGTGAGGACCTAAAATGGAACCTTGAGGAACACCACTAGTATAACTAAATAAGTTAAACAAATGACTACTCACTGCATCTGAAGTAAACAAGCAACACCTTAGTTCCAAACGTTTAACTGCCAAAAATAAGAGGACTTAAAGAGGTGCTTTGAAAAACATCTGAGTTGTCTAAATCGCAAGTTTGGACGCCAGAAGGTTAAAATGTCAATGCAAAGATCTGCCAATGTCTTTACAGTGGTCCAAGTTCCCAACAGGAGCACTCAAATGTTTTTAGGAATTTGCTGCAAAAAACATTTTCCACCAAGTTTTGAACTGAACTCAGGGGCTAGTATGATGTCATTTCCGGGCCGGATTTGGAACCTGAGCCGCCAATTGAAAAGCCCTTTATTAAACAAACACAAACAAACACATTTTCCTGTCATTTATTATTTAATGATTTGGGGGAATGTATCTTTTGTATTTGAACATTGTCCTTATTCTTAGATGTCGACCGTCCCAAAGATTTGACCTTCTCGGACATCGACTCCACCTCGCTAAGGATCGCCTGGGACAGTCCTGATGGAACTGTTACTTCTTACCGAGTCCTGTATTCCAGCTCTGAGGAGGGTGAAAGAGAACTGCGACCTGCTCCTCGAGGAGATGATGAGTCCGCCGTTATCTATGGCCTGCAGCCTGGCACTGAATACACTGTGAAAGTCATTGCCCTGCATGACGACACAGTCAGCACACCACTGGTTGGCACGCAAGCTACAGGTTTGAGTCTTTTGATATTTATTTGGAAAGTCAGAATCCACAAAATGTCTGTTTTTAGATTAAATATATGTTAAGATACTTTTACTATTATGTGAAAAGGTCAAACCCTGCTCTTTTTTGGGTTATTTTATTTTTTTATCATCATACTGTTTAAAATCCGTCACGGGGAAATTCCCTTTACACTTTGCTATATGTATCGCATTCCACACCACACAGAACCAGACCACACACGTAGAGACATGTAAGGACAGATGTAGCTACCGTAAAGCTGAGCTTGAAGAGGTTCTTTACCTTTCTCGAGGGCACTTTAAGCAAATAAGCATCTCTCCAACAATTAATTATCCAATGATAATTGACAAATTAATTACACAACTTAAAATTATTTTTTAAACGAAACCCACAGCACGCTCGCTTACCCATGACAGCATTTGCGTGCAAAATAAATAGGTGTGCTCTTTTCATGAAAACTAATGACTAGAGATGTCCGATAATGGCTTTTTTGCCGATATCCGATATTCCGCTATTGTCCAACTCTTAATTACCGATTCCGATATCAACCGATACCGATATATACAGTCGTGGAATCAACACATTATTATGCCTAATTTTGTTGTGATGCCCCGCTGGATGCATTAAACAATGTAACAAGGTTTTCCAAAATTAATCAACTCCATCCATCCATCCATCCATCCATCTTCTTCCGCTTATCCGAGGTCGGGTCGCGGGGGCAGCAGCCTAAGCAGGTACATAAATTAATCAACTCAACTTATGGAAAAAAATGCCAACATGGCTCTGCCATATTTATTATTGAAGTCACAAAGTGCATTATTTTTTTTAACATGCCTCAAAACAGCAGCTTGGAATGTGGGACATGCTTTCCCTGAGAGAGCATGAGGAGGTTGGGGGGGCGGGGTTTTAGGGAGTAGCGGGGGGTGTATATTGTAGTGTCCCGGAAGAGTTAGTGCTGCAAGGGGTTCTGGGTATTTGTTCTGTTGTGCTTATGTTGTGTTACGGTGCGTATGTTCTCCCAAAATGTGTTTGTCATTCTTGTTTGGTGTGGGTTCACAGTGTGGCGCATATTTGTAACATTGTTAAAGTTGTTTATACGGCCACCCTCAGTGTGACTTGTATGGCTGTTGACCAAGTATGCTTAGCATTCACTTGTGTGTGTGAAAGGCCGTAGATATTATGAGATTGGGTCGGCACGCGGTGCCTTTAAGGTTTATTGGCGCTCTGTACTTCTCCCTACGTCCGTGTACCACTCCGTACAACGGCGTTTTAAAAAGTCATACATTTTACTTTTTGAAACCGATACCGATAATTTCCGATATGACATTTTAAAGCATTTATCGGCCGATAATATCGGCAGCCCGATATTATCAGACAGCTCTACTAATGATGTCAAATAAGTGTGAGAATAATCCTTAAATTTAGGTTAAGTGCAGTAACACAACATAATAGAACCATCCATCCATTTTATATTGTCACGTCTTGGCATGATGGTGGTTTGTTTGTGATCCCAATATGCGGAAGTAGGAGGCAAAGTGAAGGTAAAATTAGTTTTAATCCTTATACAGGGCAAAATACAAAGACGCGTACTGCTGAGAATGGCACGTGAAGCCTAAGGAAAAAACTTAGCATAGCATAACACACAAAGACAGTAGCAGACAGCTAACATGAAACATAAACAGTAGCTTTTGGCTAGTAATGGCCCTGCACCAACTGAACAGCGGGACTGGCATAACGAAGGTGCTTGAGTGGAATTGGCCACAGGTCTGTGTCCCAATCAACACACAGAGGCAGGTGTGTACACTCAGTGCTCCTCGCAACAAGAAGATAAACAAGGGAGCAAAGGAACTCTGAAAACAGAATTACACACTAAACACAGAAGGATTATAACTAAACTAAAACAAGACATGATCTTGTCAACAGGTCATGACATCTATACCGCTCGCTTATCCTCATTAGGGTCATGGGTAAGCTGCAGCCTATCCCAGCTGTCTTTGAGCGAGAGGCAACCGAATAGAACGTATCATTTAATTGATGTGATCTGTCCTCTTGCGATTAATAAAAGTTGGCAGCAACTTTTTGCAAACAAAATAATCACAACGACTCCAAATAAGTCTGCAAATGATTCACAAAGTCAATAATGAAAGTATGTGTTATATCTTTATATTTTAAACCCATTTCAAAGCTTTCTTTTATTTTTTTAAAATGTAGGGAAAGCTGTGCATTTACAATTTCGCTCTTATTTTGACTTGCAAGCTATCATGTAGTGGTGACCCATCAGCGTTCCTGTTCTGTCTTGAACAGGTCTGTGCTGAACATGTAATTGTGCTGCACTTTTTAAGTGCAATGACAATAACGTGCTATCCTATCCTTCTATCATACCTTATCCTATCAATAAAGAAGGTTTTAAAGCCTTTCATACAATAAAATCTGGACTTTCAAGTAGAGATGTCCGATAATGGCTTTTTTGCTGATATCCGATATTCCGATATTGTCCAACTCTTAATTACCTCTGCCGATATCAACCGATACCCCGCTGTATGCATTAAACAATGTAACTTTACCATGAATTGATTAACGTGGACGCCGACTTAAACAAGTTAAAAAACTTACTCGGGTGTTACCATTTAGTGGTCAATTGTACGGAATATGTACTGTACTGTGCAATCTACTAATACAAGTTTCAATCAATCAATCAATCAAAAACAAGGTTTTCCAAAATAAGAGAACAACTTCAACTCCAGTTATGGAAAAAAGTGCCAACATGGCACTGCCATATTTATTATTAAAGTCACAAAGTGCATTATTTTTTTTAACATGCCTCAAAACAGCTTGGAATTTGGGACATGCTCTCCCTGAGATAATCCTGATACCCATTACAACTATGGGAAATACTATACTTTGACTCTCACAAAGTGAATTATTTTTTTTATTTTTTTTAAACATGCCTCAAAACAACAGCTACAAAAACAATGAAGGCACACAGCTTCAGTCCAGAGTATACTAGAGCATACTTGCCAACCTTGAGACCTCCGAATACGGGAGATGGGGTGGGGGAGGTTGAGGTGGGCGGGGTTGGGGGGCCGGGGTTGAGGTGGGCCGGTTTGGGAGGGGGCAGGGTTTGGTGGTAGTGGGGGGTGTATGTTGTAGCGTCCCGGAAGAGTTAATGCTGCAAGGGGTTCTGGGTATTTGTTCTGTTGTGTTTATGTTGTGTTACGGTGCGGATGTTCTCCCAAAATGTGTTCGTCATTCTTGTTTGGTCTGGGTTCACAGTGTGGCGTATATTTGTAACAGTGTTAAAGTTGTTTATACGACCACCCTCAGTGTGACCTGTATGGCTGTTGATCAAGTATGCCTTGCATTCACTTGTGTGTGTGTAAAAGCCGCATATATTATGTGACTGGGCCGGCACGCAAAGACAGTGCCTTTAAGGTTTTTTTGGCGCTCTGTACTTCTCCCTGCGGCGTTTTAAAAAGTCATAAATGTTACCTTTTGAAACCGATACCGATAATTTAGAAACCAATACCGATAATTTCCGATATTACATTTTAAAGCATTTATCGGCCGATAATATCCTCCTGTATCGGACATCTCTACTTTCAAGGATTTTAATGATCTTTTTAGATCAACTGAATCTGACATTTTAATTTCTTTACATATGATCTAACTGCTGCATTCGACACAGTAGATCACGCAACTCTTGTCAGTCGCTTTGAGCAATGTGTGGGTTAAAATACGGGAAATCTACAGTAACCTGAAGGTAAAAAGAGTAAACACAGACAGGTATAAAGGAAGGGGGAATGGTGGTCAAATCCAGTATGGTACGAATGTCGCGTGTGTATATGTTCAGATTATTGTTGACCCATGTTTTTGATGGAACTTTCTCACCCTGCCACCATTTTCATGTGAAAATTAAGCACCAAGGGCTTGATTTACTAAGGTTTGAAGGTTTAAAGGTTTTTAAAACACATGCACACTTGATAGCACGCGCAAAGCTGATCTACGAAAACATGTGCAGTAGATTGTGTTGTGAGCAGAATAAGACGTGCAATCCATTTTGCGTCTCTGTCTTCATTAATATGCAAAACATATTGATCGTCAGAACGGCTACAGTACTTGCAGGAGAAAAATGCAAGTGTGTTTAGCACACAAAGCCTGATTTACTATATTAGCAAGTGATTGCGACTCCTAAATGAACTTCTTTATTTAGCACGTCTGAAAAATATGTGCAAACTGACAGTTACACAAACAACTTCAGGATCAGTGCTGCCACTGCAAAGACAGACGATAGATACATATTTGAACTGTCCGAAATAAAAAATAAAAAAATAAAAAAATATTAGACATGTTGTCTAATCAGCAACATCCTTTTATATTTTTTTACTGCATGCCGACTAACATAAGGGGTTGATTTAAAACTAGATAATTTGATGTGTTTTGGTATCCTTTAGTGTTTTTAATGGTGTTTTTTCACATCGAATATTTAATCTTAACATATCTCCTATGTGAAAAAAAACGTATTCGGGTAAAAATTGTTTGTATTTTGAACACAGTAAGTGCAGCCTCTCCCATCGAGCGCACCTTCAGCACTGAAAAAAAAGAAAAAAAAAGTGGGTTCCATTGTAGATGTACTTTGGATTGTGTCTAGAATGCCCATAAAACGTGGTAGATGTCTCTTGTGCAAGTTTAAAAACATAGCACACGCCACAGGTAGGATGAAAACATGAATGTACAGTAAATGATCGAGTGTCTGCCCTGTACAGTACACGCAAAATCCTCATTTAAATAAGGCAGTCTGCTCCATTTCTAAGTTGTACGCGCAATGCTAGTTGATCACACGCAACACACCCACTAAAGGTACATGCAATTTTATTGTTTATACACACCGTTAGCGTGCGGTATTGGAATTTTAGTAAATCAAGCGCCAACTGTCTTATCACTCTCCATTATGTCCATGACACCTTTTTTAACACTTTTTCAACACAGGGATCTCACCGCCCACCAACCTACAGTTCTCCCAAGTTAGCCCCACCTCCTTCAACATGCACTGGACTGTGTTGGGTCAAGAAAACCGACTACCTGGTCAAACAGGCCTCACAGGCTACCGCGTTGTGGTGAACCCTAAAAGCAAGAGCGGACCCACCAAAGAGATGAATCTGGCCCCAGATGCAACACAAGCTCATATTACTGGCCTCATGGTGAATGTCTATCTGTTAAATAGGACTCAATAGATAGGTTTAATGTTTGAATGGAGAATCATTGCAAGATAAACGTCTTTCTTGACGCAATGTTATTTGAATTACTCACGTTTTAGGTTTTGTAATAGAAAAGTAGACTTGATTTTACAGTTAAATAATGGTAATTTTTTACGTGGAATATATGGCAGTATTGTACTGTGACTATTCATGACTGTCATGCTTGACCCTATTGTTTCTTTTTAGGTTGCAACTACTTATGATGTACATGTTTATGCACTGAAAAACTCTCTGACCAGCAGGCCTGTCCAAGGGGAGCTTACTACCCTAGAGAGTAAGTTTTTTTTTTTTTTTCTAAATTTCAGTTATCTGGGTCGCTTTGCATAAAAGTCATGTTCTTTCCAAAATATGTTCCAAATGGGCTCCGCGGCATTGTAGGCAAACTTGCAGACGTGCAAAATTGTAAATATCTCAAACTTTAGAATTACGATTTTGAACTTCAAACACAGTAAAAAAAAAAGATTTTTAATGGAGCATGACGACACTGAAACTTAAGAATGTGCTTGCTCTACAGTGTATGATTTGTTGGAGAAGTAGACCTCCATGCAAAATGTATTTTCCTTTCTTGACCAAGACATGTTAGGGAAGACTATTGTTTCAGTTTTGCATGTAGGGGTATCTCGATTTTCACCCTTTCACCTAAGATATGATACCGATATTGGAGCCTTGAGTGTTGGCTGATACCAATATTAACTCGATACAATATAAGCAGGAATCATAGTACATACAGTGTGGAATATTAGAAAAGGTTTGATCAAGTGAATTCAGTCAAACAGACAACAATAGCAGGCATGAAAAAGACTCAAATTAAGACATAAAAGTACATAATTGTAGTATTTTGTAGTGTGGAATGTTATAAAACGTTTGATCAAGTGAAATTATTCAGAACAATGGTAGGAATGAAAACACTAACCTTATGAAGGATGGATAAAGTGAAGTGTTAATTTGTGTTTTGTACTCACAATAATTCATTAAATTAAGGTCATGCCACAGAAAGTTGAATGATCGAGAGATGTTTGTTACTGAATACTTTTAAATAGCTTTTGACTTTGAGACTAAGTAATATGCAACTATAATTGTTTGATAAAGTAGAAGTAACGTAGATGAAACTACAAAAATAATAACTTTATTAGCATTTTTTTAGTTCTTCACAAAAAATATTTAATGTACTTAAATTTGCCTGGAATTAATAACATTTAATAAACTCAATAAATAATAATACATTCAAATTGATCAAACACTATAACCTACAAAAGGAAGAAGTCAAAATGATTTACTGCAATGAGTACATTTTGTAGTGCTTTTCGAAAGTTTGACGCATGATACTGCATGATACTGATTAAGCATGTTCCCGCCTGGAGATTATATCAGATATTTTTAGATGCAAGCCAATATAATACGATACTTGTTTCTTTGCTGGTATGAGACCGATATCCAATATCAATATCGAATCGGGACATTCCTAATTTCATGCACAAAGCTGACTTGTATACGCTGAAAAATATTTCCTTTTTTGGGGGTTACCGTGTATATAAACAACATACTTGTGTTCATTCGTGCCACAACAGGATCTCTCCCTCATCATTTTTCCTGACCTCTTTTTTTCCCATTGTATCCAAGATATCAGCCCCCCTCGCCGCGTCCGCATCTCAGATGTCAATGATTCCTCCATTACTTTGACGTGGCGCTCCAAAACAGGGGAGATTTTCTCAGGCTTCCTTGTTGAAGCCACACCCACTTCCTCTACAAGCTACACACCCATCCAAAGGATAATTGGCTCTGACTTGCGCTCATATACTATCTCAGGTATGCAGATATTAGGCACAAAAAATATACATTTTAAATGAATATTTTTTTCAAGATGTTTTTCAAAATTGCTCATTACTATCTTTGCAAAGGTAGATTTTTTGGTAGTGCTCCTATTTACCCTCACTGGAACTTAATAGATTGTGCAATGAACAAATTGTGTGTCCTTTGAGTGTAGCGCAAACCACACTTCTGCTGCAAAGCACTATCATACAGATTAACAAATAGGTTCCTCACATGCCTTTGCCTCTATAGGGCTGGAGCCTGGTACAAATTATAAGATCAACATCTATACACTGAAAGGAAATGGCCGCAGCGTACCTCTTACCCTCTCAGCCTCCACAGGTAAGCATTGGTCGTTGTTTTATAACTCCATACAAGAATAGTGTTTTACTTGAACCAAAATTTGATTTACGTGATTGATATTAAGTGACCGATCATTTCATGTGAATGTGGTTTCTGAATGTTTAATGTACTTGCCTGTCTTTTTCAGCAAAACCAGTGGTCAGCCCACCCACCAATATCCAGTTTACTTCCTTGAAGCCCACCAGCATTACTTTTACATGGGAGCGTTCCCGTAGTCCGGGGGTAACTGGCTATTATGTGACCTATGAGGAGGCTGGGGGTTTGCCTCAAGAAGTTATCCCAAGGCCTCATGCAGGACAGAGCTACGCCATGATCAATAGTATGTGGCGGGAAGGGATTTACTTCACTCTGACAAATGTACAGTAATAGATGGAAAGATAATAAAATGCAGAACTAATGTTGTATTTAATGTTTTCTCACAGGTCTGAAACCAGGAAAAGAATATGTCATTAAGATTGTTGCCCTGCAAAATACTTTGAGAAGTATACCTCTCATGGGCAAAGCCCGGACCCGTAAGTACTGCTAAAGTCATCTGTGTCTACATTGTTCTTTCACATCTCATGTTAAAATATGCTCAGGAACAAAATAATTAATCTGACAAAATGAGGCCTCTGAGCGCTGATGCTTTTAGAGATTTGCTTCCCCCTGCTGGTCATGTCTTGAGCAGTGAAATCCTTTGTATTCTGTCCAATCAGAACCAGCTATGACTCCGCCTCTATTGGTGCCTGAGCTGCCAAAGCTTCCTGTTCCTCATCGCCCCACCACTGACATTTTGGATGTTCCAGAGTCCTTCAATGACAAGATGTAAGAATCTGATGAACCAAATAATTAATATGAGAAATTTACTCATAAAAACCTCAAGTGAATTGGCAGATATTCAACTTTTTGTGGAACCACATTTCCAGAAATCTAAGGACCGTGGGACCAGACTTTTTCCTTCATTATTAGTCTTATTTTGTATTGTCCGGAGAAACAGGCATTTGATTTTGGTCTACTTATTTTTGTGAGAGTTACAGCCCAGCTCTGCTGTTTTTAGGGACGTTGTGCAAAAACGCTAGTCAAAGATCATCTCTATGAAAGCACTCATAGAAATTGTGAGTCTCTCTCAAGTTTTTTGGCCCGAACCTGCGGGCCACCAGTTGAATATCCAAAAGGATGAAAAAGAGAGGACCTACAATGGAACCTTGTAGAACACTACTAGTATAACTAAAAAAGTTGAACAATTTGCTAGTAACTGCATCTGAAATAAACAAGCGTCAGACACACCATAGTTACATGAATCACATTATGAAAAAAATGTGTAACTGTCAAAAAGGAGAGGACTTAAAGGGATGCCTTGATGTAAATCACAAGTTTGGCGTCCATTGTCCTGTGTTTTCTAACAAGGTTAAAATGTCAATGCATGGTTCTACCAATGTATGTACAGTAGTCCAACAGGAGAACTTTTTTAGGATAATGTTTGTCTCCCAAGTGGTCAGCCACTTGATTAGCCTTGATCTGTGGAGTCTTAACAATGAAGCAAGACATATTTGGATATCAGCCTCTTCATCTTCTCTCCTCTACATTTAGCTTTGACACCAACCAGGTCCATTTGGCTGGCACGAGTGGCCAGAGCCGGCTGGGGCAGCAGGGGCAGCACATCTACACTGAATACCAGAGCCTTGGTCCTAATAACGGACTTCATGGACCCCATGGTGGACCCAAAGAAGGTCAGAGACCCATACTCAGAGAACCTCTGGTCTATATTCCTGTGGCTGGTCCTGATGGAAACAGGGTGCCTTTGGTCAAGGTGGGTGTTATTTTGAGTCTGGTATTGCTGCAGTCTCTCGTGTCATGCCTGGGTAAGCTCAGCGGGTCAAAAAGACAAATTAGCAAATCATTTTTATGTTGGAGTCATTGATAGGTTTGTGAGTATGATTGTTGCAATCAATTGACACTTATTTTAATTGTTAAATAAGCCGTTTTAGTCGTGCATATGTAAAGGACAGCGTGGCTCAGATTGTAAAATGCCGGTCCAGAAACGTGAGGGTTACTGGTACGAATCCAGCTTCCGACACTCCAGTCATTGCGTCTTTGGTAGGGCTGTCAAAGTTAACGCAATAATAACGTGTCAACTATAAGTTCCTTTAACGGAAATCATTTTTGATTCTTGGTCCATTTCATAGTGTGTGGAAATGTAATGCCGTTCAGTTACTGTTGAGCCACACAAATAGCAAGCAGAAATGCACAAATAAAGGGGGAAATAATGGAAATCTCAGATCCAAAGCCATGGCAATTTGTTCTCCCGACAAGACAAGACCATTTTATCTTTGATCGCCGTGAGACGACATCATTGGAGCAAACGCCTCCTGGTGTGCTGTGCCGCTTGTAGAGAGGAGGAGCTTCGAGTCCGTGTGTACATTATGTTGAGTGCATTAATTGATTGATAGTCCGCAATCACACAATGTTTAGCAGGCTGAATATTACATTTTACTAATAAATAGAGAAGGTTAAAACATTGTCGTGCAGCAATATGAATACCAGTAACTTGTACAACATGTAATGTACAGAATATCAGAAGCATTTGTTCATAGATTACATTATGAAACATCTTTGAAAATCAAACCATGATTGTAAAAATCCACATTTTGTGTTATTAATGTGTGAAACGGACATCTAAACATGGACGTGTAGCTCCTCTCCTCTGAGTACACTTGAGTGCTTCTACAGCCGGAATACAAATTCTGTAGTCCTATAAAATACAAAATTTGGCAAGACAACAACGCACTGCAAGTATTATTTTTTTTATTCTCATTGTTTATGTCCTTTTGGTGTTGAGCTGTTTTAAAAAAAAAAAACATGGTGTTTAAAACACATTTCATTTAAGCAAACTAATTGTCCAGTCATGGTAATAAAAACTGGAAAATTATCTGTCTAGGGTACACTTATTGATGACAAAAAGTTCTATTCATCTGCGATTATCGTGATTAATTTCAAGTTAACTCTGAACACTGCGATGAATCGCGATAAATATTTTAATCGTTTGACAGCCTTAGTCTTTGGGTAAGACACTTTACCCACCTTGCTGCCGGTGCCACCCACACTGATGTATGAATGTGAATGAATGTTTAGTGGTTTTCGGATAGACCATTCGCGCACGCTGGCCACCATGTTTCCATCAGTCTACACTAGAGCAGCTGTGGCTACAAATGTAGCTCACCACCATGCATGATTGTGGATTGAATGAATAATGGGTTGTCAGTGTCAGTCACTAGAAAAAAGTGCTATATAAATCTAAACTGTTATTATTAACAAGGGGGTAGAATGTAGCTACAGAGTCAAATTATGACAGTGGTTAAACAGTGTATGTTGCTGGTGTTAGGTGGCATCTACAGCATGCTGTAAGAAACGCACAGAGCTGTGCCACGTAATTTGATAATGGCATAGCATTTTTTATACGTTGTATTCTACCGTGTAATGTATCAGCATTCACTAATTGTTGTGAGCTCAAACTATACTTCAAGCGACAAGTTGATAGACAAACGGGCACTTTTTCTGTATTCATAATTTTCTCATTCGTAATGTTTTATGTATTAATTAGACCACGGGTCGGCAACCCGCGGCTCCGGAGCCGCATGCGGCTCTTTGATCACTCTGATGCGGCTCAGCTGCATACTTGCTGACCCCCCCGATTTTCCCGGGAGACTTCCGGATTTTGGGGCCTCTCGCAGAAACCTCCTAGGATTAATATTCTCCGATTTTCACCCTAACAATGATAATAAGGGCGTGCCGTGATGGTACAGCATTTAGCGCCCTCTACAACCTATATAAACAGCGTGCCAGCCCATCCTCTTTATAATGCATCTTTTGTTTGAACACGTAAGCAACAGCAAGGCATACTTGGTCAACAGCCACACAGGTTACACTGACGGTGTCCATATAAAACAACTTTAACACTCTTACTAATAATGCGCCACACTCTGAACCAAAACCAAACAAGAATGACAAACACATTTCGGGAGAACATCTGCACCTTAACACAACATAAACACAACAGAACAAATACCCAGAATCCCATGCAGCCCTGACTCTTCCGGGCTATATTATACACTCCTGCTACCACCAAACCCTGCCCCCACCCCAACCCTGCTCCCGCACACATCACACCCCCCCCCCCCCCCCCCCTGTGCGTCGGTTGAGGTGGGCGGGGTTTGGTAGGGGGGGTGTATAATGTAGCCCGGAAGAGTTAGGGCTGCATGGGATTCTGGGTATTTGTTCTGTTGTGTTTATGTTGTGTTACGGTGCAGATGTTCTCCCGAAATGTGTTTGTCATTCGTATTTGGTGTGGGTTCACAGTGTGGCGCATTATTAGTAAGAGTGTTAAATTTTTTTATACCTCCACCGTCAGTGTAACCTGTGTGGTTGTTGACCAAGTATGCCTTGCTGTCACTTACGTGAGCAAACAGAAGCCCCGTACAACGCGTGGCCGGGCCAGCACGCTGGTTGTGGTGGGCATTAAATGCTGTACCTTCACGGCACGTTCGAGAGAGCAGTTGCCTTGAAATTCGTAGTTTACCGGAAAAATCGGGAGAGTTGACAAGAATGACGCTGTCAAGCGCCATTCATATAAAACCCGCGGGCCGCATTAACATCCAAATTTCATATTAAGGTGTGGACCGCGTGTCTGAGACCCTTGCTTTATACATAGCATAAAGCAAAAAAAAAACTTTGTATGCAGTGTTATTTCATGTTAAATTTCAAAGGATTTTAGTGGCTCCCATTGTTTTCTTTAATTTGTGAAACTGGTCAAAATGGCTCTTTGACTGGTAAAGGTTGCCGTCCCCTGAATTAGACTATACCAAGACTCTAACCCTATTTTCAAGTATTTTACTCATTTGTATGATAGTTTGCATTTATTTTTATACACAGATATTTTTAAAAGTATTGTATTTGTTTGTAGAACTGCCATTACCATTAAGTAAAAAAAAAAAAACACAAGAGTAGGAAGGAGACCAGAAAAGCAAGCTTTTACCTTGAAAAGTAGAAACTTGCACAAGCCCCACACAAAAGGCATGACACAGGAGGTCTCCAGGCTGGTTATTTACCATAAACAATTCTCATTACCATCCTTTTACTTTTTATGCTGTTATTCAGTTCATTTTGTTGAACCCCAAACAGCGTGTTTAATGCGTCTTTTATTGCATAGGTGAGTGAGACACCACTGCCAGGCCTTGCATTTGGTTTCCCTGACAACGAGACAGAGTTGCCCCAAGAAGCGCAAACAATCACAACCCTTTTTTGGCAACCCATCCCCCACACTTCAGAGTATGAGGTGTCCTGTAATCCTCTTACACACCTCGAAGAAAAAGGTTTTCAGGTATAAACACAACACTAATCAATCACTGATAGGATAGTCACACGAGTCATCAATTATCACCGCTTCTCCTTGATAGATGCGTCTTCCTGGCACCTCTAACAGCGCCACTCTGATTGGACTGACGTCCGGAGCCTCCTATAATGTGGTAGTGGAGGCCATGAGGGGCGGGGCGAAAGAGAAGGTTCTGGAAGAAGTTGTAACCGTCGGCAATGCTGGTACCATCAATACATCCAATACAAAAATAGCTTAATTAATTAGTTACATAGAACATTGTTTCATGTATGCATGTATGTATAAACACTATACATTGGTGAAATAATATTGCATATCACATCCCTTGTTTCTTTTTCTCAGTTCCAGGCGACATCCCCGTTTCAACCAACAGGGATGTGTGTTACGACACATTCACGCATTCGTACCATGAGGTGGGCTCAGAGTGGGAGCGCATGTCTGAGACAGGATTCAAGCTGTGGTGCCGCTGCCTGGGTCTAGGCAGTGGCCATTTTAGGTGTGATTCATCCAGTGAGTGGCTTATTAACCCCATCCCAGCATGCTTTGCTAACAGGCAACAGCACTCCATGGAATATAACAGTGCAAACAATTCTATGTGATTTAACCAAGAGGGGATTTATAAAGGAGAATTAACAAGGCCAGTGGTTCTCAACCACCTCAGAAAAAACATGGCTCTCCAAGTACCAGCATAATGACCAACATTAAAATACAGTAGCACAGTAGGCCTAAATATTTGATAAAAACAAGGTAGAAGTTTTATTTAATGAGTATAATTAATATTTATGGCCACTGTAACATAAACACTGTTTGAATAGTGATACTTTGTTTGAATATTTAATTGAGTGATTTCACTAGATGGAACTTGTACCACAGTTTGAGAATCACTGGAATAGAAAATATAATATTTTATGTGTTACATTCTGATGGTTTTGATGCAGCATTTTCAAGAATAATTTGTTCTTCACCCATATTATAAATTCCCAAAATGCTATGATGAAATAAAGCCATAAAATTGTACAATTTTATGTGAAGCTCTCGTGAGATCTCAGCATGGGCAGCATTGACAATGATTCCACGATAAGCCATACATTTTAATCCAATATAAACTTATTGGGCAGTAGGGCTGGGCGATATGGCCTTTTTTTAGTATGCGATATTTTAAGGCCATATCGCGATACACGATATATATCTTGATATTTTGCCTTAGCCTTGAATGAACACTTGATGCATATAATCACAGCAGTATGATGATTCTATGTGTCTACATTAAAACATTCTTCTTCATACTGCATTGATATATATGCTACTTTTAAACTTTCATGCAGAGAAGGAAATCACAACTAAAAAAATCACTATTTTTTTCATACGGTGTTGATCTGGAAATGTTTGCCTCGGCATTTTGATGTCGTGGGCGTGTGGCACCAAACGGAGATGTTGACATGCGGAGTAAGCACTCTTCATTCTCTAGCTAGTGTGTGTGTGACAATCATTGGTACTTTAACTTTAACAGGTGACTTTTCAAATGATGCTACATATTAGCAGTAATGCTACTTTTTATAGCAACGCTTTCGCCCCATACTTGACAAATTACGGTTGTCTGTTCGACATCTTCCCACTTAAAGCCAAACCACCGCCAGACGATGGACCCCCTGCTGTTTTTGGGGGAATTAATAATTCCTTCATATGTTACCAGATTCGCACCTTCTTTCGCTCGTATTACCGCGACCATCACAGCTAACGTTACCCATGCTGCTACCTCTCTGCTCAGCGAGGGCGTATACGTATGTGACGTATGACGTGACAGTATGTGACGTGTGTAAGAAGGTGCGCTTGCTGTCTGTGAGAAGGAGAGACAGAAAAGAGAGAGTAGAGCATGTAGTGTAATGCCAGCAGCTAAAAGCAACTGCGTGAGAACGTATACTCGTATCACGATATAGTCATTTTCTATATCGCACAGAGACAAAGCCGCGATATATCGCGCATATCGATATATCGCCCAGCCCTATTGGGCAGTACGCTGCTCATACAATTTCAAATATTTTCCACACAGTTTTCTCTGCCTGCCTATGTTGATGCATCTGCACGGTGTGTAAAACAATCCCATTTTAATGAAGAGAGCAGAAAGCAAAGCTAGGCTAACATGGCTACACTTCAGTGCTTTGTATTGTCCATGCAATATAAAAAAAACTGAAACTCATTCATTCATCTGCAAATTAGCCCAAACTAAAGAAACGTGTCTATATATTTCCCACCATGCAAGTTGACGTCTGTTTTTCCATCCGCTTACAAGGAGAATTGCTCTTGTTTTTAAATATTGAATACTTTAAATATTCCCCCCTGCCCCAATCTTTCCCACAACCTCTCTCCTTCAGAGTGGTGCCACGACAACGGTAACAACTACCGTATTGGCGAGAAGTGGGATCGCCACGCTGAGAACGGTCACATGATGAGCTGCACCTGCCTGGGCAATGGCAAAGGAGAATTTAAATGTGAACCCCGTGAGTAATGAGACAAGCACACATTTTGTATTGTGATCCAGGAAAAGACAATTCATACACATGCATTCATTTGGACTACTTTGTCAAATGTGTACATATTGTGCCCATCATTTTATAAAGATATAAATGTTCCTCCTTATTGTCACTAAAATCAATGCAGATATTATTGATATACCGTATAAAATGATCAAAATGTGACCTACTCCTAAAGGTTACTCATTAAGTGGCCAATTAAAACATGTTCAATCTGATTTTATGATCTTATCGTTCCCTTTACACAAACAGATGAGTCAACATGTTATGATGATGGGAAAATGTACCAAGTCGGAAACCAGTGGCAGAAAGAATACCTGGGAGCCATTTGCACTTGCACCTGCTATGGCGGACAACAAGTGGGTCTCTCTGTGCTTATAGCTGTTATGGTTATGGTTTAATTTATTTTGAGCATGTGAACAGATACAATGTGATGCTTGATACAATAATTACATATGTTAATTTCTCTTTACAACATGTTCGAAAAGGAGTAGGAAGAAGCAACGCTTATTTAATCCTACCCCTTTTCCAAGTCATAGCAATTACTAACATATTTGTTCATATTTGTTAAATGTGCATTTTAGAACTTGCGGTGAGAGCCGCGTTATTATTCAACTGTTAACATGAAACGTCTTCACCTCAGGGCTGGCGTTGCGAAAACTGCAGAAGACCAGGAGGGCCAAGTGATGTGGAAGTTGATCTGCTTCACCCCGTTCACTCTGATGTATTCGACCGCTACAGAGAAAATGCTCTACGCAAACTGGTCAGTGTTTTATTTATCATTCAACTTCAAGGTAATATTGACAGCATGGAACGCCATCAAATCTAAATGTAATTGTCAGTAAAATAATATTTCTAAATAAAACTAATGCTATTTAGTCATGTGCAGACCTTCGCCAAGGTGTTTTTTTCCCAATACCGCAAACCCCAAAAGCCCAGCCTGGGCGATAAATCGATTTTATCGATAAATTCTTGTTTCTTGTTGCAGACAATTTCAATTTAATTTAATTATTGTTTTTTTTCTACTGCTCCAGCATACTCCTTGCTCCCAGGAGCTTCCGTAGCTTCCGCCCTCCTCCTTAATTCCTTTGTGGAGATTCACACGCCAAGCAAAACATGGTTAATGCTAAGGCAAACGAGAATTAGACGTTTGTTCCAAAGAAAAGAAAAGTGCTGTCAGTGGTTTAGATTTGTGGCAACAGGCGTGGAACAAATGACTGCACGCTGCATAGTATGTTTAAAAAAGACAGGAGCACAACAAACTTATTCCAGCATCTGAAACCGAAGCATTCGGGGAGGGAAATGCAACTCTTTACTGGGCGAACATAACAAGCTAACAAACTCCCGCTAAAAAATAGCTTACTGTAGTGGAATAATTTACACAAGACACCATGTATGATGAAAAAAGAGCACAGTGGAAAACGATCACTAAAGCAGTCGCTCTGCACGTCACTAAAGATGTAGTGCCCATACAGTAGAAAAGCCTGTTTTTATCCACCCATTTTATCCAAGACAGAAGATTTAAGTTTGTACCTTATCGCTCACAAATATTGGAGTTTATTTATTTGCATGCAATGATATGCTACATTTTTGTTTACAGAAGTATTTTATTCAATGTAGAAGTGTTGCCTCTCATAGGAAGCTGAACTGTATATTAAATAACTTGATTTGATTTGGGCAATGCATATTGATCAACATATAAGCAGACGCATCACAGTAATACCAGAATTATCTACCATAACTACATTTTATCTGTTTTGTTTTTTAAAAGAAATTTCTACAAAGTCCAATTTATAGCTGTCTTAAAAAGAACCCACGTTTAAAAAATTATAATTTTGCTTAGAGTAAAATGCAGTGTATGCAGTGCCATTTGAAACTACCGTATTTTTCGGACTATAAATCGCAGTTTTTATCATAGTTTGGCCGGGCTCCAATGCGACTTATATATGTTTTTTTCCTTCTTTATTATGCATTTTCAGCAGGTGCGACTTATACTCCGAAAAATACGGTACTAGTTTTTAATAAAATAAAATAAAAACGTGTTTTGAATTATCTCTGTAATTTATATTCATTGGTTTCTTTAAAAAGTAGGGGGAAAAAATCGGAAATCGAATTTTGGGTGAAAAATATTTTATTTTCAGGCCATATTATATCAACCTACCAAAAGCTGACGTCATCAGTCGTTAACTGGTCATGGTCCCCAAGATATCCAGGGCCCTCGTTTCTAAAACTTTGCATAGAACTTAACTTAAAGGGGAACTACACTTTTTTTTAAATGTTGCCTATTGTTCACAATCATTATGAAAGACAAGAAGACAAAAGTTTTGTTTTTTTTGCATTCTAACATGTAAAAATCGGCTCGTTCTAGGTACCTAGCAACGCAGCTAATTGGAGCAATCAATTCTACCTCAAAATCCTCAAAAAATGTATTAAAAAACCATCAACAATACTTAATTTACGTTCCGTAACCTGTATGATTACCAAAATAAAGAGACATTGTTACTGTAAGAGCGAACACAGAGAAACTCTCTTTCTAGCATACACATCGGTGTGCTATGGTATTAGCCATAAAAAGCTAACTACGACAAGAGATAAGCTAGCTTCTACATCAGCACGAAACGCGTTGGAGTTTGTAATGCTCAACACTGCCATAAGACACCAATCTGAATCGACTGATAAACATGAACACTCATATCACAGTATCTATAAAGTATTAGCACTCTTTTCATGTTTTGTTTGTACACAGCTAGCCAGACAACGTATGTACTGTAGTTGTAATAACAAGCATGACGTGCTGCGTGTATTATGATCAGTATAAAGTGTGACTCACCCGATGGACAGTTGTCTCTTTGGTCCAGCTGGCCAGGGACGTTTTACCAGTTTATTTGGGTAGGCACGCCATTTATGTCGAAATAGCTTGTCTCCAAATTTCACATTTGAAGCTTCTAATCGCTTTCATCTCACTCTATCGGCTTCCGTCTGCTCCAAAGTTTCACCCTCTCCATCGTGCTCGCTTCTAGAAGCAGCAGTTCAACCTCCGTGAATTCCGATTAAAAAAGATAAAGTTGTGAATCCTAATTTGTCCAAAAATAGTTGTCTTCGTTGTTTGTTACCAAGTTAGAACACACACAAGCCTTTTTTATCCGAAAGTAAAAACACACTGGAAGTCGGACGGAACCGGAAATGATTAAAATGTTCAAAATACGGTAAATATTGAGCATATTACACGCAACATGTATGTGTAATAAAACTACATTATGATGTTTACATTTTCAAAATGTGCTTGGTCTATTTTTAAACAAAGAAAACAAATATGAAGTTGTCTTTATTTTTAAGTTATTATGTCATGATTTTACTAGTCCCGCCCACTTGAGAATAGATTTTTTTCTCCATTTAGGCCTTGAGCTAAAATAAGTTTGACAGTCCTGCTTTAGACAGACAGATTTTTGCATTTGCATTTTGGGGCAAAAAGGAAGTGACTCACACAGCAAAGAGAAAATAAACTCCCCTATCTGCATTTGTATGAATATTCAATAAGATATTTGTTGGCATATGTGTTCCAGAAAGGTATAATGAAAATCAGTTGAGTAGATTTTACATACCGGTACTCAAAATTAACAAATACATTTACCCTATTTTTCGGACCATGGAGCGGTAGACAGTATGAGCCGCATCCACTCAATTTTAGAAGAAAACAATGTTTTTCCATGTAACAGCTGCACCGGATTTAAAGCCGCAAATATACGTTGTGAAATTAGTTATTTATACAGAAAGATTTCGTAAATGTTAATCGTTTCCAAATGGTGCCTGTTACGCGGTAGTAAAACGGGTGATCAAACAAAACAGATCTCTAAGATTATGTTTACACTGCAGGCCAAATTGGCCCAAGTCTGACTTTTTCGAAATCGGATTTTCTCTAGCCGTCTGTTTACACTGCAGGTAAAATGTTATTTTCATCAGATTCCAGTGTAAACACGTATAGGCCCCAATGTGGCCCAAATGTGGCCTGGACGTCACTTGCATGCCCAGTTCGATAAAGTAAAAAAAAAAGGAAGTTGACCGGATTACGTAAATGAACAATGAAGTCGCTACTACTACTACAAAATAAAATAAAAGCCGCCACCCTGTAAACATTTTTATTTTTTTAGGTGAAAATAAATTAAAGTAATATAATGTATGAATGTTTATATTATACAGTGTAATATATTTTGGAGGGTTCTAATCTTATTATAGCTGTAAGTAGAGGCAACACGACTTGACAGACATCTACGCTAGCTTTATTTTTCAATTCACTTATGTAAACAACTTACACAATGTACGTAGCATGTAAGTAAATACGCCACAGCGTCAATTCCTGTCCTTCAATAATTGGTATTTCTTCTGAATCAAAATATAAATGTGTATATTACATATAGCCTATTATTTGCGTACTATTGAGAGGTGATGGCCTGAAAATTCTGCCGTCGAAAGAAGACTTTGCTCACCGAAACTGGATGTTGTGATGAAGTATCCACTTCTGCTGGTGGACTACGTATTTCCCCGCACACATGAATGACGTAGCTCGCCCAAAGCTCACACGGGTCGCATTCAGGGCGCATTGCCGTTTAGCATGAAGTCGCAAATGATCAGATTCTAATCGGAGTTAGGCTTCATGAATCTGATGCAAAAAGTTTGGACTTTTGGAGCGCTTAGACTGGCAAAAAAAATCAGATCTGTGTCACGTGAGGGCAAAAAAAAATCAGATTTGGTGTGCAGTGTAAACAGGGCCATAGTCATGGACCCTCTAGCTGTGGAGGCGAGGTCTCCTATCAGCTAAACAGACTCAATAACTCCACGGTGACGTTTTGGTGAATTTACTGAGGAGTTTGTGAAACAATACAAAATAGAATGCCATTGTAAGTTCATAATACTGTCATGATCTGTGGTTTGGATCATGTTTTATGTTATTTTCTGTTTAAAGACTCCATAGTTCCTGGTCGCACTCCCTTGTTTGTTTGTTACCTTGACAACCATTAGTGTCACCTGTTTCACGTCTTGGACTCACGCACCTGTTGCTAATTATGTTCACCTGTCTCTGATTAGTGTTCGGCCGCTCACCTGCTACCCGAGCACTAATCAGAGGCATTATTTAAGTTTGCCTTTGACAGTCAGTCGGCCTGGCGTCATTATTTGCTTCATGCAACCTGTTACGGAAGTTTTGTTTCATGCCAAAGTTTTGTGAGTATTACTTGTCTCAAGTCCATGCTAAGTGTTAGCTTCTTTGTTTCCTGCGCTAAGTTTTGTGCTTTAGCTCCAAGTGCGATCAGCGCGTTGTGCCTTCACTTTGTGTTCCTTTTTTGTTTGTACCTCTTTGAGTTTTGGGTAATTAAATCATGTTTTTACCTGCGCTCCAGGTGCGATCAGAGCGTTGTGCCTTCGCTTTGTGTTCCTTTTTTGTTTGTACCTCTTTGAGTTTTGGGTAATTAAATCATGTTTTTACCTGCACGCCTTGTCCGGAGTAGTCCATTCTGCATCCCGGGAGAACAACCCGTAGTGAGCTGCGACCCCCCCCCTTGACAAATACTAACACAGATACTTGCATATTACCTAACGCTAACAACGCTGGCTTAATTACATTACAATAGCACGCACAAATATACAT
Source organism: Nerophis lumbriciformis (assembly GCF_033978685.3). Lineage (NCBI taxonomy): Eukaryota > Metazoa > Chordata > Actinopteri > Syngnathiformes > Syngnathidae > Nerophis > Nerophis lumbriciformis. The sequence goes on along the minus strand of NC_084578.2, from coordinate 20,324,330 downwards.
GAAAACATTACTATCAAACGTGACAGTTTAGTATGTTTGAATTGTTTTAGTTATATTGTAAAACTTATAAATGTTGCTTGGAGCGATGAATGAAGAAACCATTCGAGTAGAAATGCTATGGACAACTAGTAGACGAAACGGCACTTATAGACTGTAGACTTTCAACCTGCAGCACCTGCAGTAAGCAAACTTGACGCCATAGAACAAACAATAACACACCTTTTCAGTGTCTCGATCGGTGTTTTATGAAAACTATTTGTTGAATACAAAACACAAGACAAATCAATAAATTAGCCACAACGTTTTATAAGACGCAGGATTTAAACAGTAGGAAAAAAGTAGCAGTACACAATGTGTTTTAGGTTCAAATACAAATAAAAATGTTTCCCTCTTCTTTTTTGTCCATCCCTGTGCTGCAGAACATCCAGTGTCCAATTGAATGTTTGAGACCAGATTTGCTTGCCGATGCTCAAAGCCCCTCAAAGTAACAACAAAGGGAGGATGAAGAGGTGAGACGCCTTACAGCATTGCTACCACTTCAAGAAGGAAGCCTCCCCTTGCAGTCATTAAAAGAACACATTTCTATCACATCCGTGCCTTAAAGGTGTACCCCTTACTACATTAGTGCTCTGTACACGCCAAACTCCTGTGCCCTTTCATAGATCCAGACAAGACCTACTTTCCTTTTTTATTACAAAGCTGCCTGCGCACAGCTGGTGTTTTAATGCATCCAAAGATAACATACATAGACACACACACACGCCCGATGCAGTCCTGTTGCACCAAGTATTTTATACACATATCAGTATATATTAACATCTTAAACTCACAAAAAGCTCCATGACAGGTATATCCCTCAGGGTAATGATAATGAAGCACAATTTCCATTGCATTTAGTTTGTATATTCAAAGGCATTATAATATAATACGTAAATGCATTCATTATTTCTGCAATGAAAGGAACAGGAACCCTAAACGATGGTGTCTTCCTGCAATGAATGTTCAAGCACAACATTTCTAAAAATATTCTTTAAAAGATAAGCTCTGCTTATTTTGAGATGCAATGAAAACCCACTGCCATGCTGCATTGAGACACCACAGTCTCCCCTCCCCATGTAAAATGTATTCTTTTAGCTGTGTGAAAAAAAGCCAAAGTTGACTGACCAAAAGGTAAATGTTCCCCTGTTGTCTGAAAATGTTTCTGAGAGTCACCTTCATTTTGAGGTGAGATGTATTTTAATTACTGAAATGTTGCCGTTTTTTTGTTTTATTTATCCCATTTTGTTCAATGCTATTTCAGGGTTGTACACTTTTTTTTTAATGGTTGGTGCCAAACTGAACTACTGTGGATCTTTTTAATAAACAGATAAATCCAAGTCTCCCCTATCTCATCTTATTATTATAATAAAATATATTTAAAAATGCAACATTTTTCATGAGCTGAAATCATATATCCAAAGCTACGTTCACACTGTCCAATTCAAATAAGATCTTTCCATGTTGTCATTCACAATACAAAAATAATCAGATGTCTAAGGTGAATGCAATCTGACCCGCATGCAGACATGATGTCACACATACTGCAGTGTTTACAGAAGTAATATATATATATGTAGTATTAGGTCTCAGTCCTGTGGCAATTTAAATTGTTCTATTAAATCTTTGTGCAAAAAAAGTCAACTTTTCCAGAACCGATTTATTGCGCGTAGAAGATAAAGAAGGAAGAGGTCAAGCATTTTGGCTCTCACATTTTGTGGGACATGGGCTTCGACGTCTGCTCCAAAGACCGTGTGGGCGACTAGTTGGAGACAGCAGTGGTGGAAAATGTACGTGAGTTCCTAAAAATATAATTTTTGCCTATTTTCCACTCATTCGTCAACTATTTATTTTGTAGCCGTTTACTTTGGCAAAGATTTATGACGCTTATCGCTTTTGGATGACGTTCTGGTCGGATGAATGCAACCCGATAGTTCTGTATGCAGTCACATGGGCTACATATCCGATTCATATCCACATGCAGAAGAGTCCTGGGTCGGGTTTGAAAAATTAGAAATATAACTGTTCACATTAACATGACAAATCTGATACAGGGTACATATGGTCAAAGAAATCGGAATTCACCAGTGCAGTGTGAACAATTCCGATTTTTTTCACATCCGACCCAGGCCTCTTTTGCATGTGGATGTACAGTAAATTGGATATATATGCGATACAGACACGCTCTTCAAGCAGCCATCAAAGCAAATATCCCGTAAAACTGCCAAAGCCAAAATACTTGTCCTCTTCCTCTTTATTTTGCTACACGCAATAATTGGGTTCAGAAAATGTTGAGTTTGATTGCACAAAATCCTTGAAATTGCCACAAATACACCAGGAGGGAGACCGACAAGAGTGCGTATGACGACATGTCTCTAGACAAAGACTTAAAGGGGAACATTATCACAATTTCAGAATTGTTAAAACCATTAAAAATCAGTTCCCAGTGGCTTATTATATTTTTCGAAGTTTTTTTCAAAATTTTACCCATCACGCAATATCCCTAAAAAAAAGCTTCAAAGTGCCTGCTTTTAACCACCCGTCCATTTTCCTGTGACGTCACATAGTGAAGCCAACACAAACAAACATGGCGGAAAGAACAGCAAGCTATAGCAACATTAGCTCGGATTCAGACTCGGATTTCAGCGGCTTAAGCGATTCAACAGATTACGAATGTATTGAAACGGATGGTTGTAGTGTGGAGGCAGGTAGCGAAAACGAAATTGAAGAAGAAACTGAAGCTATTGAGCCATATCGGTTTGAACCGTATGCAAGCGAAACCGACGAAAACGACACGACAGCCAGCGACATGGGAGAAAGCGAGGACGAATTTAGCGATTGCCTTCTAACCAACGATTGGTATGTGTTTGTTTGGCATTAAAGGAAACTAACAACTATGAACTAGGTTTACAGCATATGAAATACATTTGGCAACAACATGCACTTTGAGAGTGCAGACAGCCCAATTTTCATCAATTAATATATTCTGTAGACATACCCTCATCCGCGCTCTTTTCCTGAAAGCTGATCTGTCCAGTTTTGGAGTTGATGTCAGCAGGCCAGGGAAGCTAGGGTCGATAGGGGGCTTAGCTTGCTCGTCTGCGGGAACAAACTGCCGCCATTGTTTGCCGTGCTACCGAGGTCCTTTGTCCCTGAATTGCTCACACACTCCGGCCGGTTTAATGGGGTCTGGCGGCAGATTTCTTTGACTTTATCGTTGGAAATGCATCTGCTTTGAGTGTCGCAGGATATCCACACATTCTTGCCATCTCTGTCGTAGCATAGCTTTCGTCGGTAAAGTGTGCGGAACAAACGTCCAATTTCTTGCCACTTTCGCATCTTTGGGCCACTGGTGCAACTTGAATCTGTCCCTGTTCGTGTTGTTACACCCTCCGACAACACACCGACGAGGCATGATGTTTCCAAGGTATGGAAAACAGTCGAAAAAACGGAAAATAACAGAGCTGATTTGACTCTGTGTTTGAGAAAATGGCAGATTGCTTCCCGATGTGACGCCACGTTGTGACGTCATCGCTCCGAGAGCGAATATTAGAAAGGCGTTTAATTCGCCAAAATTCACCCATTTAGAGTTCGGAAATCGGTTAAAAAAAATATATGGTCTTTTTTTCTGCAACATCAAGGTATATATTGACGCTTACATAGGTCTGGTGATAATGTTCCCCTTTAGAAAGTTGCAAGAATATCTTTGAATTTAAAAGGAGTTACAAAAAGAGACAACTGGAATTATATCAAACTGATTTTTGATTTTGATTGGAACTTCCAAAGACATGCACCTGGGGATAGGTTGATTGGCAACACTAAATTGGCCCTAGTGTGTGAATGTGAGTGTGAATGTTGTCTGTCTATCTGTGTTGGCCCTGTGATGAGGTGGCGACTTGTCCAGGGTGTACCCCGCCTTCCGCCCGATTGTAGCTGAGATAGGCTCCAGCGCCCCCCGCGAGCCCAAAAGGGAATAAGCGGTAGAAAATGGATGGATGGATGGATTGGAACGTGTCATTTTGAAAATGCTTAAACGAAAATTAAAAGTATGTTGGAGTTCAGGTGTTGGTGGAGGGAACAGTGATAAAGTCATCTAAATAATTTGTGTTAAAAAGGGGGCAGATAAATATAAGAATAGTATTCTTCCATCTGCTCCTTTCTGATCATGGAAATGTATAAGAAACAAAAAACAATGAAAGTGACAACTGTATATGGCTTGTATATACATTTTCATGAAAGGAATAAAAAGAAGATGATGATGATGATGTCCGCATGTGGGTCGGATTGCATTCACATTAGAAATCACTTTTTTTTTGGTAATGTGAAGATTGGATTTGACAAAAAAAATCTAAATTGGACATCCGACTGCAGTGTGAAGGTAGCCTAAGTACACAGAATGAGTATGTCTTTTGAATATTTTTCCCAAATATGTGTCAGTGAGAAGTTCTTCTTTGCCATAACCCATCCATATCTGAGGTGTGGCATATTAAGATGCCAATAAGACAGCATGATTATCACACAGGTGTGCCTAAAAGGCCAATCCACCATGTGCAGTTTTATCAGACGGCGCAATGTCATAAATGTTGCAAGTTAAAGTACCAATGATTGTCACACACACACTAGGTGTGGCACAATGATTCTCTGCATTTGACCCATCACCCTTGATCACCCCCTGGGAGGTGAGGTGAGCAGTGAGCAGCAGCGGTGGCTATGCTCGTGAATCATTTTTGGTGATTTAACCTCCAATTCCAACCCTTGATGCTGAGTGGCTTAGCGCAAACAAGACAGCCAAACTGAGTGTGGTGAAAAGCAGGAATAAATAGCTCTCTGATTAGTGCCTGGCAGTAGGTGAGCATCCCGAACACTAATCAGAGGCAGGTGAAAATAATCAGCACCCATGGCAACTAAGAAACACAAACCCAGGGGTGCTGAAAACAGAACTAAGGGAGTCAAACTCTGCGATGAGGTGGCAACTTGTCCAGGGTGTACACCGCCTTCCGCCCGAATGCAGCTGAGATACACTCCAGTGACCCCGAAAGGGATAAGCGGTAGAAAATCTATGGATGGATGGGAGTCAAACTAAAATAAAACATGATCCGGGCAACGGATCATGACAACTGTGAATTTAATGTTTATTTCTTTACCATGCGCCTTCTCAAAATACGTTTCACAGAGTTTGAAACTACACCCAACTGGCCTAACAACCACAGACCGTGTGTAACCAAACCAACCCAAGACAGGTACATATATCATCTTCACCTCCGGGGTGGTCTGAGACCAGCCACCCAGACAGCTGCTGAAACAATCGGTTTGCATAACCAAATGTATTTCTGCACACAATGTCAGAAACCGTCTTGACATGGCTGCAGTTTGTCGTTTTAATCGACTGAAGTGGGCAAATGCTCACATTCGATGGCGTCCGTCCGCTTTGGAGAGGTGTTCTCCAGAGGTGTGGACTCGAGTCACATGACTTGGACTCGAGTCAGACTCGAGTCATGAATTTGATGACTTTAGACTCGACTTGACAAAATGTAAAGAGACTTGCAACTCGACTTAGACTTTAACATCAATGACTTGTGACTTCACTTGGACTTGAGCCTTTTGACTTGACATGACTTGACATGACTTGCCACTTTCCCCAAAATCCAAAGCTTAAAAAGTTATTTGGGAGCGCTCCGTATTTTTCATTTTCTTCGTCTGTCTATCAGCGTGTTGATCCTGCCAGATGGTGTGCTGTCAGTACAACAGCCAATCAAATTAGATATACGTTGTTTTCATCACACAGCATTCATCCAATCAAATTGCAGGACAACCAATGACCAAGAGTTGTCCAACAACGTGCCAGTGATAAACAATTATGTTAAAGTTGGTTTCGTTCGGGTATAAAAACTACGACTTGGACAACTAAAAACGAATTGCCGTATGCAAATCACGCAGTTCGAATATTACAGACGGAGACGCAACAACTTCCAACTTCGTTCGACATTTGAAGTTGCACAAAGAAGGGTAAGTTTTGAATGTAAGATAACGTTTATTGGCTAAGTAACGTGACTTTTATTTGCTGTGTAGTTAAATCAGTGAGGCTGCAAACTCACTGCTAACGTTATAACCATAGACATCTTATAAGTAGACGCAGCATAGAGCGCTACTGCCTACTGGCGCAGACGAGGCGCGGGGCCGCCATCTTGGAGTGGTGATCCGCTCCACTCAGTGCAATTCATTTGGCAGGAGCAATGAACTGTCAGCGCATTTAATTCATTTTACCTCACTGAATACCACTGATTTTCACGCGCTTTTTTGTCATACGTGTGTAACAGACACATATTTTGGCGTGTTTTATTATTCATAGTTTGCTTAACAGTAATATAATATTCTTATACGCTATAAGTGACCAGACGTCCGAGATCAAAACTGGGAATATAATCCCAGAGAAGGGGAAAAAAAACGGTAAACTATTTTTAAGTTGAAGAAACAATATGATTAGGTTATATATACATATGCGTGTATCCTACATAAACAATGTATGAATACATTAGATATCTATATATTTTAGGGACCTATAGACTGTATCTCTGTTGCTTCAGCAGCAGAGAGTTTATTATGTCTTGACACTTTGTATTGATATTTTCTATTACATTCTTCCCTTAAATGATAATGTTTGCAGTGATTGTTTTATATGTATTATTTTATGTAAGTCGCTTTGGATAAAAGCGTCTGCCAAATACTTAAACATATATAAACACCTGAAAGTCTTCATATCAGCTAAAACCACCAATCTGTTTCACTGGATTCAGAATAAAACCAAATTCTGTTTAACCCAACAATGTTAGTATTTGAATATTGTTACTTGAAGACTGATTCCTGGTTACAATTATACTGTTAAGAAAGTATTGTCTTATACTTTGCCTAAAATGAGAATGCATCATAATCAGTAGTGGCTGGTGAATTTTGTTTTAGGTGGGGCTGAAAGTTTGTAAACCAAACCCCTGTAGGGGCGTCATCCTCCCCCAGAAGATTTCTTTGTGATTTTCACATACAAATATTGAAGATCTTTGATCCTTCTCAACTCTGTGGTAATATTATTTTCATAAAATACAACCAATAGTACGTTAATGTTAAATCTTACTTGTGAAAAGTAATCCCCCGATTCCTATTTTCAACAGTCTGCTCATTTGAGCAGGAAAACGCTGAACACCATCTTTGTTTTCTACCTTTCAACTGTCAGTTTAGGCTGCTCGCCGGCTCCTCATCAGCACTTCAAGATGGCGGGCAAATTGCTCACGTCACAGCAACCAATGCTGCGTCTACTTATAAGATGTCTATGGTTATAACGTAATTGCAAACACGGCAATCTGTTGCGTCCACTGCAGTTTGCTACCTTATTCATACTTTTTGTCAAGTGATTTTTTTTAAGCAGGGTTTCATGAGGTACCTATACATAACGTTACGTTAGTCAATGTATCACACACAGTAACGTAACGTTAGTCAATGTATCACACACAGTAACGTAACGTTAGTCAATGTATCACACACAGTAACATTACGTTAGTCAATGTATCACACACAGTAACATTACGTTAGTCAATGTATCACACACAGTAACGTAACGTTAGACGGCAGTCAGCAGCACCGCGTATTTTAGCCACCTACAAAAAGACAAACATAGTCAAATAAAGGTCAGTTAAAATGTATACTATATTAAGAATATGTGTACATATTGCATAGGGTCCTGACATCTAAAAAGTACAACTCTGTTCATTGTTATGTTCATATATTTGTTATGTTTTTCATGTGTACGCACACATAAACACACATACAGTATGAGATGAGATAAGGTAAGAACAGGATAGAAACTGCTGTGGAACTAGTTACAATGCAATATGCCATTGAAATACAATGTTAACACTTTTGTGCAAATAAGTACAGTTGCACTTGTTTTTTTCAAATGTGTTTATTCTGTAAAGGAATGAGTTACATGTTTAAAATGACTGGTTAATAGTGCTATTTTGAAGTGCAATGTCAGCACTATCTTTTTCCCTGCAATTTCAAATGCACTTGTTTTAATAAATAAATACAGTGTTTTAAAAGCATACACAATCTGTGTAAATATATTAGTCTGTGGTTAAATGACTTGAAAGGACTTGAAACTCAAACTGCAGGACTTGGGACTTGACTTGACACTTTCCAGTCTTGACTTTGGACTTGACTCGGACTTGCCCTGTCTTGACTCGGGGCTTGACTCGAGACTTGAGGGTAAAGACTTGAGACTTACTTGTGACTTGCAAAGCAATGACTTGGTCCCACCTCTGGTGTTCTCTCCGTTCACTTAGATCAGTGGTCCCCAACCACCGGTACCGGTCTGTGGATCGATTGGTACCGGGCTGCACAAGAAAAAAAATAAAATAACAATAACTTTTTTTTTTAATTAAATCAACATAAAAAACACAAGATACACTTACAATTAGTGCACCAACCCAAAAAACCTCCTTCCCCTCATTCACACTCATTCGCACAAAAAGGTTGTTTCTTTCTGTTATTAATATTTCTGGTTCCTACATTATATATCAATATAGATCAATACAGTCTGTAGGGATACAGTCCATAAGCACACACGATTGTATTTTTTATTACAAAAAAAAAATATGTGGGACAAATTTTCAAGCGTTGACTGGTCCGCAGTTACAAAAAGGTTGGGGACCACTGACTTAGATGACTGTTTGACATCATGTGGGTGAGTGGTTTGCTGGTGTCAACGTTGTGGACGGAGTGATTCATGGTGGCGGTGGGGTTATGATATGGGCAGTTAATGTTATGGATAAGGACACGGGTGCATTTTTTGATGGAATTCTGGATGCACAGAGATACCGTGACGAGGTCCTGAGGCCCATTGCTGTGCCTTTCACCCACAACAATCTGCTCATTTTGCCGCATGATAACGTATGGCCCCATGTTACAAGAACCTGTGCACAACTCCCGGAAGCTAAAAACATCGTAGTTATTGCATAGCCAGCATGCTCACCGGACGTGAAGCATGTTTGTGATGCTCTGGATGAGGCTAATGGTGGTCACACAAGATACTGATTGTCTTTCTGACCCTTTTTTTTTGCATACCTTTCAATTTGTGACCAGAACCCTGCCTTGAAAGTCCCTGCTGTGATGAGAACAAGTTGAAATGTTGAGACTGCAATACAAATCTGACATACAGGTTGTTGTTTTTGTTGATATAAGCTTGATTTTAGCCAGTGTATCCTTTAATTTTAGTATGCAGGCCCTTGGTAGAACGTTTGACTCGTG